>NW_007249963.1:680563-683416 GCF_000164805.1 Carlito syrichta | reverse complement strand
CACTCTGTTGCCCAGACTGGAGTACAGTGGCCACTCCTGGCCACCACAGCCTCAACCTGCCGGGCTCCAGTGATCCTTCCGCCTCAGCCTTCCAAGTAGCTGGAACTACAGGCACGCACTAACACGTCCGGCTAGTTTGTTTTGGTTTTTTTTGATTTATTGTCCAGATGAGGTCTTGCCAAGTTGAAGTGAGTCCTCCAACATGAGAATTCCCTGGGGAGCTTGTTAAAAATGCAGAGCCCTCAGAAATTCACTGGTGCAACAACAAAAGCTACCTGGACTCCTATAGTAGGTGTCAAGCCCACTAGGGTACCTATAAATACATTTATTTAGACATCAAAGTCTCAATATGCCATAACAGTAGTTATAATGGCCTTTGTTATAGTAGTGTTAGTTCTAATAGTATACGCTTGTACACAGTGCTTTGTATACAGGTACTAAAGGTACTTAACAACTCCAAGGACTCTTGTCCTTTCATCACCTTCTCTTGCTCTAGACAGGTAGGGACAGCTCTATGTCCCATGTTCAACCGGAAGTAGCTACAGAAGCCTGACCTTTGTCCCTGTTCCCAGGTACAAATAAGAATATTTTTAAAATAGCAAGAGGTGGGAATGAAAGGAGGTACCTACAGAAACCTAGAATAAACTTAGTTTAGCATGGTCTTTTTGTCTCAGTATAACTATTTTTTCTTAGACTTTACCCCTGACACACTTTGAATCTAGCACAGCTTAGACACAGATAAGATCAATTTCCAGTAAGCAGGTTTTAGGAAGCATTCAGACAGTTCACTGCAGGTCAAGCTGGTAGCCTACCCTACACCCTGGGCAAATCTCCATCAGACGCAAGACAAGGACAGAGCCATAGAAATGATTAAGACCACCTTTTGGTCAAGCAGTTTGTGGATTGCAAACATCTGACAAGTCTCTATCAGGAAAAACACCTCTAGGCCCAATGTTAACCGAATGAGCCCTTCATGATCTACTAGACACAAACAGGCCTCCTCCCTACCATGGCAGCAATCATGTGACTAACCCACCCATCTGCCTGCTGTCCATCACCTGACATAAGTACCTGCACTTACCTATTCCTTTGTGATGAGATGGAGCAGACCACTACCCAGTCACCTTAATGACCTTCCCCCATCAAAGGGAAAGATTAAAAGGACTCACCCATTTGCCACTGCCTTACTGGACTCTGGTGTGGCCATGTGATTTTTGAGCTGTGGCTGTCGCCATGTTTCCTGGCTTTGGCCCCCTCCCCTACCTTGGGGAAGTGAATCTTCTTTTTCTCTCTCTATCTCTAATTTACTTTTATTTTATTTTTTGAGTTGGAGTCTCACTCTGTTGCCCAGACTAGAGTGTAGTGGCCACTCCTGGCCACCGCAGCCCCGATATGCTGGGCTCTGGCGATCCCTCCGCCTCAGCCTTCCAAGTAGCTGGAATTACAGGCGTGCACTACCACGCCCGGCTAATTTTTATTTATTTATTTATTGTAGAGATCAGGTCTCACCAAGTTGCCCAGGGGGGTCTCAAACCCACAGGCTCAGGCAATCCACTCACCTCAGCCTCCCAAGGCGTGGGATTACAGGCTGAGCCACCGATACTGGCTTCTAAGTTACTTTTATTTTTTATTTTATTTTTTATTTTTTGAGTTGGGGTCTCACTCTGTCACTCAGACTGGAGTGCAGTGGCCACTCCCGGCCACCGCAGCCTCGACCTACTGGGCTCCGGCGATCCTTCCGCCTCAGCCTTACTAGTAGCCGGAATTACAAGCATGCGCTACCACACCCAGCTGATTTTTTGATTTATTGTAGAGATGAGGTCTCGCTGCCCAGGCGAGTCTCGAACCTGCGGGCTCAGGCAATCCACTCACCTCAGCCTCCCAAAGGCGCGGGATTACAGGCTGAGCCACCGAGCCCGGCTCTAATTTACTTTTAAATAAACTATTTTCTAGTCTTAAAAAAAAAAAGCAGAACCCTGGACCCACAGCACTCCTACTGAGTCTAGGGGATGACCACGATGTCTGAATTTTTTTTTTAATCAGGATCTCACTCTGTCGCTCAGGCTAGAGTAAGTGCAGTGGCACAATCAGGGCTCACCACAATTTCAACTTCCTGAGCCACTGGATCTCCTTCTCCTGCCTGTCCCCTGGGAAAGATGAGTGAGAGAAATCCCTCAAAGTCTCTGGGCCATGAATAGTACCTTGGCCCTTGATCTTGACCCTTGGAAAGAGCTTTCACAGCTCCATGCCTTTTCCTCTGAAGTTCTGTGTTCCTGGAATGACCTTCCCTACCTGCTCACCAACTCATCTCCAAGCTCTTAGCCATCCTTCAAGTTCTGCCTTAGAAGTAGTGATAAGAACAATAATAATCATAAATTAGTTTTCCCTGTCTTAGCTTGCTATAATTTCCCTTTATATACTCACTAAAGTCTGTATTGATATAATTGTGTGATTATTTTATGAGCATCAATCTATCCGACTTAACTGAAAGGTACATGAGGACAGACCATTTGCTTTGCTCACACTTGATGCCTAGTACTCAATACTATTGAATGAGTTCAGAGATTTACAGTTATTGAGTACTTACAATGTGTCAGGGGTGGCTAGATGTTCCTGATATGTGATCTGTTTTCATCTTCCCAACAACCTTCTGAAGCAGGTATTATTATCACCTCTGTTTTATCCTTTTATTGTTTGTTTGTTTTTTTGAGTTGGAGTCTCACTCTGTCACCCAGGCTGGAGTGCAGTGGCATGCTCACGGCCACAGCAGACTCGACCTGCTGGGCTCAGGTGGTCCTTCCGCCTCAGTCTTCCAAGTAGCTGGAACTACAGGCATGCGCCACCACGCCTGGC
>NW_007249963.1:675213-680484 GCF_000164805.1 Carlito syrichta | reverse complement strand
TGCCTGCTGGGCTCCGGCGATTCTTCCGCCTCAGCCTTCCAAGTAGCCGGAATTACAGGCATGTGCTACCACGCCCGGCTGATTTTTTTGATTTATTGTAGAGATGAGGTCTCACTGCCCAGGCGGGTCTCGAACCCATGGGCTCAGGCTATCCACTCACCTCAGCCTCCCAAAGGCGCGGGATTACAGGCTGAGCCACTGAGCCCGGCTTAATTTTTTTTTTTAATTGTAGAGATGAGGTCTCACAAAGTTGCCCAGGCTGGTCTCGAACCCGTGGGCTCAGGCAATCCTCTCACCTCAGCCTCCTAAAATGCTGGGATTATAGGTATGAGACACCGCACCCAGCCCTTTTTTTCTTTTTGAATTGGGGTCTCTCTCTGTCACCCAGGCTGGAGTACAGTGGCACCATCATGGCTCACCACAGCCTCGACTTCTTAGACTCAGGCAATCCTCCCATCTTAGCCTCCCAAGCAACTGGGACTATCGGCATGTGCTACCACACTTGACTAATTATTTTATTTGTTTGTAGAGACGAGGTCTCACTATGTTGCCCTGGCTGGTCTTGAATTCCTGGACTCAAGTAATCTTCCCACCTCGGCCTCCCACAGTACTGGGGATACAGGTGTGAGCCACCACCATACCTGGCCACCCCTGTTGTGTAGAGAAGGACGTCAAGGCTCATTGAGGCCTCAGGAATTTGTCAAGGTCCAACAGCTAATAAGGGGGGAGCTGGAATTCAGGTATGAGTTTGTCTACCTCTAGAACTCAGCTCTCAATCACAATGCTATACACTTCCTGTTTGAAAGGGTCTGCCTTCCTGTGACCTTCTTGGTCACCCTCCTACTAGAATCAGTTGCTTCCTTCACCATTTATTTTCACAGCATTTCAAATATTCCTCCATTACCACACTACTGCATGGCATCATCAGGATTTAAACAAAACATGGACCACACTCTATGAGACCAACAGGCCAGTTCCTGCCACACAATCCTTACCCAGGTGCACTTACAGTGCTGGGTAATAAGTGCCCCATTAACCCATCATCAGTCCCTCTCAATATATCACAGTCACCTAATCTGTAGAGAAAACAGATTCCATCAATATATGTGAGCAAATTAGCCAAGGGAACAGATAGACATCCCAGAGGCAACCCGCTGTATGTGGAACTTGACACATGTAAGAAGTGCACTGGGGCCAGGATAGAGGCAGCATACCTGGTGATCTATGTAAAAAGAAATGAAGCAAGACCCCCTGCCACACACCACACACAAAAACTAATTGTAAATGGACCAAAGGTGTCCATGTAAAAAATAAAACTTTTAAACATACACAATGATGAGTAATCACAATGGCAACCAGGGAAATAAAAATTAAGACTATGATAAGATCATCATTTGAAAGCTACTCAAAACTGAGTCTGGGCACAGTGGCTCACACCTGTAATCCCAGGACTTTGGGAGGCCGAGGTGAGAGGACTGCCTGAACCCAGGGGTTCAAGACCAGCCTAAGCAACTTGGCGAGATCTCATCTTTACAATAATTCAAAAAAGTAGCTGGGCTAATTAGTTCCAGCTACTTGAAAGGCTGAGGCAGAAGAATCGCCTGAGCCCAGCAGGCCAAGGCTGTTGTGGCCATGAGCATGTCACTGCATTCCAGCCTGGGTGACAGAGTGAGACTTTTACTCAAAAAAAAAAAAAAAAAAAAAGCCACTAAACTGGCAAAAATTGAGAAATTTGATAATATCTGGTGTTGGCAAAGACATGGATCACTAGGAATTTTTTAAAATTTATTTCAATAGCTTTAGGGGGTACAAATAGTTTTTGGTTACACAGCTACTTTGTATTGTGATGAGGAAGTCTGGGCTTTGAGCATACCCATCACCTCCTTGTGCATGTTGCACCCCATGAGTGATTTTTCGCCCCTCCACCCCTTCTTACCCTTCCTCTTCTGAGTGTCCAGTGTCCATCATATCATTCTCTATGCCTTTGAAGATTCTTAGTTTAGCTCCCACTTATTAGTGAGAACATGTGGTGTTTGGTTTTCTGTTCCTGAGTTAGTTCACACAATTCTCCAATTTCATCCATGTTGTGCAAAAGACATTTCATTCTTTTTTTTTTTTTTTTTTTTTTTTTGAGTCAGAGTCTCACTCTGTCGCTCAGGCTGGAGTGCAGTGGCACACTCACAGCTACCGCAGCCCCCAACTCCTGGGCTCAGGCGATCCTTCTGTCTCAGCCTTCTAAGTAGCTGAAACCACAGGCATGGCACCACCTCACCGGCTAATTTTTAAATTTATTGTAGAGATAAGTTCTCACCAGGTTGCCCAGGCTGGTCTCAAACCCCTGGGCTCAGGCAATCCTCTCACCTCTGCCTCCCAAAGTGCTGGGATTACAGGTATGAGCCACCATACCCTGTCAGACATTTCATTCTTTTTGATAGCTGAATAGTATTCCATTAGATCTCTAGGAATATTTAATGAACTGTTGGTGGGTACATACAGGAGCAAACCATTTTAGAAAAAATGTTGGCAATATCTAAAAAGTCATAGTTATACTCTAAAATATTATATGTAGTAAAAAATGAATGAACCAGTACAGCCACTGTAGAAAACAGTGTGATTCCTCAAAAAAACTTTATTGTAGCAATGAGATCTTGCCAAGTTGCTCAGGCTGGTCTTGAACCCCTGGCCTCAGGTAATCCTCTCACCTCTGCCTTCCAAAGTGCTGGGATTATAGGTGTGAGCCCCTGTGCCCTGCTAATTCCTCAAAAAACAATTAAACATAGAAGACTGGGCATAGTGGCTCACGCCTATAATCCCAGCACTCTGAAAGGCTGAGGCAGGAAGATATTGCTTGAGACCAGGAGTTTGAGACTAGCCGAGGCAACACAGTGAGACCTCATCTCTACAAAAAAATGTAAAAGTAGCTGGTGTGGTGGCACGCATCTGCAGTCCCATCTGCTCATGAGGCCGAGGCAGGAGGATCACCTGAGCCTGCAATCATGCCACTGCACTCCAGCCTGGGTGACAGAGACCCCTGACTCAAAAAATAAATAAATATATAATTAATATACAATTCTACTTCTGGGTATATACTCAAAAGAAGTGAAAGTAGGAACTAGATCAGATATCTGTACACCCAGGTTCATAGCAGCATTATTCACAATAGCTAAAAGGTAGAGACAACTCAAGTGTCTATCAATGAATGAATGGATAAACAAAACGTGGTGTGCATGTGTATGTGGGAGTATGTAATGAAATATTATTCAGCCCTAAAAAGTTAAATGGATGAGCCAGAAGACATCAAGATAAGTAAAATAAGTCAGTTACAAAAAGATACATATTTTATATGAGATACCTAAAGTAAGCCAACACAGAAACACAGAGACAGAAACTAGAACAGAGGTTTCCAGGGGTAGGGAAGGGAGGAATGAGAAGCTATTGTTTAATGGGTAAAGAGTTTCAGGCAAGGAACACAAAAACCTTCTGGCTCCATCCCCTTCCTAGTGCACTGCTCGGTTGTGTCAAGTCTCCACATACGGTGGGTTGCCTCTGGGATGTCCATCTGCTCCCTTGGTTAACAGTAATAGCAAGAGGGCCAGGCTCGGTGGCTCAGCCTGTAATCCCAACACTTTGTGAGGCCGAGACGAGTGGATTGTCTGAGCCCACAGGTTCGAGACCAGTCTGGGCAACTTGGTGAGATCTTGTCTCTCCAATAAATCAAAAAAATAAGCCGGGCATGATAGTGTGTGCCTGTAGTTTCAGCTGTTGTAAGACTGACGTGGAAGGATCGCCAGAGCCCAGCAGGTCGATGCTGGAGTGGCCATGAGTGTGCCACTGCACTCCAGCCTGGACAATGGAATTAAACTCCAATTCATAATTAATTAATTAATTAATTTTTAAAAATTACAGCCAAAAAGAGGTAGGTGAACCTGCCTAACCATCTAGAAGTATACTGTCCAGAAAAGGGAGTTCTAACCAGACTATACCTGTCACTTTTCGTTCTTTGCTGAGCATCCATTTTAAGACTACCAGCTAACTGATGGTCATCTAGTGGCAGGCCTCCAGGACATGGGAAGCAGGCTCACTATGCACCAGTTACCAGCTTGTCTAAGTCCCGTAAGACAGAACACCATACATGAGTTACATATAGCAGGGTTATTATGTACCGAGAGGCTGCAAGGACAGACACCCAGAATTCACTGCAAACTGGCCCCTCAAAGCTCAGGAAAGCCGCCTAGGGTGAATGGATGCCCTCAGGTGCCTCATTTACACTGAAGGACCTCCAGGACCCCAAAGCAAACTTCCCTGGTTTCTTCCTTTTTTTTTTGGAGACAGGGTCTTACTCTGTCACCCAGGCTGGAGTGCAGTGGCACAATCCTGATTCACTGCAGGCTCGACCTCCTGGACTCAAGTGACCCTCCTGCCTCAACCCCCTGAGTAGCTGGGACTACAAGCGTGGACCACCACACTTGGCTTTATTTATTTATTTTTTTGTAGAGATGAGGTTTCACTATGTTGCCCAGGCTTATCTCTAACTCCTGGGCCCAAGCAATCCTCTTGCAGTGCTAAAATTACAGGTGTGAGCCACCATGTCCAGCACGCCATAGATTTTACACTCAGTGCAACATGAGTTGCTAGGGTAAAGTATTGAAGGACATCGTGTTTCTAAGGGGGAACTGGTTCAGCTACTCCCTCCTTATCTCAGGATGTTGCATTCCTAGCACATTCTACAGTTATTCTTCAGAACTACAAGTGAGAAAGACGACAGAACTGAGTCCATCCAAGCCCACCCAGAGAACTGTCCTGCGGGGTGGTGAAAAGTCTGGAAACTCTTCCAGGGAGGAACGGCTGAAGGAGTTGGGGGCTGGTCTGGATAGTGCACACAGGTCCACTGGAAAGGCTAGTGCAGAAACACAGCTACTGCCATTTGCTTGGCTAAAGCACTGCTCCCTCCATTAGGGGAAGCCCACCCTCCTTGATTAAATGAGCAACCTCAGAAGGATCTAGATCCAAAGAATCAGCCTGGGAAAGGAAACAGGTCAGTTAGGGGACACGGGAGACCTAACTTCAAATGTTAGAAAACCTGCCTTAGGCTGGGTGCGGTGGCTCATGCCTGTAATCTCAGCATTTTGGGAGGCCGAGGCGGGAGGATTGCTTGAGCTCAGGAATTTGAGACCAGTCTGGGAAACATAAAAAGACTTTGTCTCTTAAAAAAAAAAATCAGCCGGGCTCGGTGGCTCAGCCTGTAATCCCGCGCCTTTGGGAGGCTGAGGT
>NW_007249963.1:664708-674981 GCF_000164805.1 Carlito syrichta | reverse complement strand
TCAAAAAAAAAAAAAAAAAAAATCAAAATACTAGCAGGCTAGTGCAAGACTGTAGTGCCAACTACCTTGGGAGGCTGAGACAGAAGGATTACCTGAGCCCAGGAGGTCGAGGCTGCAGTGAGCCCTGATTGTGCCACTGTACTCCAGCCTGGGTGACAGAATGAGACACAGACTAGAAAGTTCCAGAGAAGAGGCCCAGTGGTTAAAGGCCACAGGAGGACTTTAGAGCCCACGAGCTAGGCTGCCGGTGGGGTACTGGACATGTTCAACCATCTAGATCATCAAAGAATTGATTCTAGGACTGAAGGTTGAGGAAGCTGGAGAAGATGTGAGCAGAGTCCTTGCTCACTCTGTGATTATGATTCAAATGCATCCAGATGGTGCACACATACCCACCCCCCCATTCCCCCAACATTCCCTGGGTCTGGAACAGCTCTCAGTCTTATATCTACTTAGTCAACCTGTGTTTTTGTTGTTGTTATTGTTTTTGAGTCGGAGTCTCACTGTTGCCCAGGCTGGAGTGCAGCGGCACACTCACAGCCACCGCAGTCTGGACCTGTAGGGCTCAGGTGATCCTTTCACCTCAGACTGCCAAGCAGCTGGGACCACAGGCGCATACCGCCATGCCAGGCTAATTTTTTTTTTATTGTAGAGATGAGGTCTCACCAAGTTGCCCAGGCTGGTCTCGAATCCCTGGGCTCAGGCAATTCTCTTGCCTCCACCTCCCAAAGTACTGGGATTACAGGTGTGAGCCACCATGCCTGGCCAACATGTGTTTTGAGCTGGGTTTTCTAATTATTCTATAACTTATTTGGATCTTGCTATTAACCAAACTAGCCCTTCTCACATTAGTTGCCACCCCTGAAGTATTAAAAATGTTACCTAGGCTTAGGTTTTACT
Organism: Carlito syrichta; assembly: GCF_000164805.1. Classification (NCBI taxonomy): domain Eukaryota; kingdom Metazoa; phylum Chordata; class Mammalia; order Primates; family Tarsiidae; genus Carlito; species Carlito syrichta. The sequence continues at coordinate 674,081 of NW_007249963.1, read as the reverse complement.
ATTTAAAAGTAAGCCACATGCCCCACCAATACAACGCTCCTTAAAGCTGATGCATACATCTTTACCTCTATATTCCAGACAGTTCATAGCTTGCTACCTCTGCTATAAATGAATCTACCATCTTTTCTTTTTTGAGTTGGAGTCTCACTCTGCAGCCCAGGCTGGAGTACAGTGGCACACTCACAGCCATTGCAGCCTCAATCTGCTGAGCTCAGGTGATCCTTCCACCTCAGCCTTTCAAGTAGCTGGAACTACAGGCATCCGCCACCACACCCAGCTAATTTTTTGATTTATTGTAAAGATGAAGTCTCATCAAGTTGCCCAGGCTGGTCTCAAACCCATGGGCTCAGGCAATCCTCTCACCTCGGCCTCCCAAAGTGCTGAGATTATAGGCATGAGCCACTGCACCCGGCCTCTACCATTTTTTCCAAATGTTCTTCTACAAGCACTTCAAAGCACTTTCATATTCTGCAAATAAGGTTCTTCAATTGTCTCCTATAGAAGCTCACAGATATAGAATTTAAAGATTAATATAAACACCCGCCAGCAGCTCTCCTTTGATACTGTCCAACACACAGTCATGAAAAAGAGACCACAAAATAAGTCAACCAATTACATGTCACTTAGAAACCATTTGATGTAGACTAAAAGCTGCCAAAATGTTTCGATCAGTCCTGACTCTACCTTGAACACCATGAATGATAGATGTAGGATGCTTGTGTCTTTTCCTGGGTCCCTAAATCTGGCAACTTCTTACCTAAGCAGTAATTAAATCAGTGAAAATTATACATAGTTATGTGAGTGGCTCAAAATTTTTTAGGAGTAATCATGAAACTCAAACCCCACCAAAACACTTCAAAAGTCTACAATTGGAGTGGGCTTGGTGGCTCAGCCTGTAATCCCAGCACTTTGGAATGTCATAGCTGGATTGTGAGAAATGACACCAACACACAGAGAAGGTCAGGTTATGAGTCCTTTATTAATGCCGGTGACCGAGAGCAGACTAGTGTCCCAAATAACTCTCGGCAGTGAACAGAGTGAGTAGTGGGCATTTAAAAGTAAAAATTACATAATTTATATAGTTTGACTGATATTTTCTTGGCAATACATTTGATCAGTAAGGGGTACGGATGGTTACAGAATTTACGCAACTAGGGAGTTTCCAACCAGCAAAAGGTACAGGAATGTGGGTGTGCGGGATGATTATGGGAAAATTACATAAGGGGGTTCCTCTTAGGTTAACATAGAAGATCTGTTACAAAATGGAGTTATTTATGTCAAGCTAGCTATTACAGGTTATTATAGGTTTTTCAGATTAGATATTTCACATTTTATTCATTTCAGGGAGGCCGAGGCAAGTGGATTGCTTGAGCCCATGGGTTCGAGACCAGCCCGGGCAACTTGGTGAGACCTCATCTCTACAATAAGTAAAAAAATTAGCTGAGCATGGGTAGTGCACTCCTGTATTTCCGGTTACCTAGAAGGCTGAGGCAGCAGGATTGCTGGAGCCCAGTAGGTCGATGCTGGGGTGGCTGTGAGTGTGCCACTGCACTCCAGTCTGGGCAACAGAGTGACAATCCAGCTCAAAAAAGAAAAGTCTACAATTGGCAAATTTGAAATGTAAACTCTATGCTAATTTATTTTGCAAGCTACTCCAGGGAAGTCAGACATCAGCCCGTCTTCCCTGGTGTTAGATGAAGGCTTCAGAAAGTCCCTTATGACTTATAGCAGGACCCAGTGGGCTCTGTGTGGGTGATATCACTATGAGATGTTCTGCTTCTGCCGCTGGCACTAGCATCCTGTTAAATCTTGATTCAACACTTTAGTGTATGCTGAGTAAGAACAGGTGCAAGAGTTAGGTAACTACTTTGTGCCTACATTTGAGTATTTCAGCTCTGGGGCAATCTGGCTCAGGTGTGCATCCTCTGCTCATTGGCCATTGGTTTTTTTCAACCCAGGAGCAATCAGCTACCCACCGTGACACGAATGGGTTACTCCATCAAATATTGACAGCGTGTTGGAAGTTGTCCTTTCATTCTTGTGAGGCAACTTCTGTAGTGGAGCCATGTCTGCCTTCAGAGTGTAGCATTTGGGATCAGGATCTAGCCCTGGCCCTGAAACCACATCTGGAGACTGTCATGAAAGGGAGGCAGGTCATGCATTTGACCTCAGTAGCATCTCATCACCCTTCTCCTCACCCAGAGTGCCAACCACAGGAAAGAAGCACAAACTTTCTCTAGAGACTGAGCAGGGAGGATAACACGCAGACTCAGATTCACAAAGAACTTTTTTTTTTTGAGTTGGAGTCTCACTCTGTCGCCGAGACTGGAGTGCAGTGGCACGCTCCCAGCCACCGCAGTCTCCACCTGCTGAGCTCCAGTGATCCTTCCCCCTCAGCCTTCCAAGTAGCCGGAACTACAGGCGTGCACTACCACACCTGACTAATTTTTGATTTATTGTAGAGACAAAGTCTCACCAAGTTGCCCGGTTGGGTCTCAAACCCACGGGCTCAGGCAATCCACTCGCCTTGGCCTCTCAAAGTGCTGGGATTACAGGCTGAGTCACCGAGCCTGGCCTCACAAAGAACTTAACAAGAAATAGTGAGAACTTTGGCATCTCATGCTTGCTGAATGGGCAGTACCAAGTATGAACTGTACCTATTTTTTTCTTTTTTTTGAGTTGGAGTTTCACTCTGTCGCCCAGGCTAGAGTGCAGTGGCACACTCACAGCCACCCCAGTGTCGACCTGCTGGGCTCCAGTGATCCTTTTACCTTAGTCTTCCAAGTAGCCAGAACTACAAGTGCACAGTACCATGCCCAGCTAATTTTTGATTTATTGTAGAGATGAGGTCTTGCCAAGTTGCGCAGGCTGGTCTTGAACCCGTGGGCTCAGGCAATCTACTCACCTTGGCCTCCCAAAGTGCTGGAATTACAGACTGAGCCACCGAACCCAGCCTTTTTTTTCTTTTTAAAGATGGTACCTTGCTATATTTCCCAAACTGGAGTGCAGTGGCTATTCACAGGTGTGATCATTGTGCCATATAGCCTTGAACTCCTCAGGTGACCCTCCTGCCTCAGCCTGCTGAGTAGCTGGGACTACAAGTGCACTCTGCATGCCCAGCTTGTACCTACTTTTTTTTTTGAGCTGGATGTCATTCTATTACCCAGGCTGGAGTACAGTGGTATGATCAAGGCTTACCACAGCCTTGACCTCTTGGGGTCAGGTGGTCCTACTGCCTCAGCCTCCCAAGTAGCTGGGACTATAGGTGTGTGCCAAGACGCTGGCTATGTCTTTTTACATTTGGTAGAGACAAAGTCTCACTATGCTGTCCAGGCTGGCTGGTGCCTACTTTTTTAGGTTAACAGTGATGATGAATTGGGAAGTGGCTCTCGGACTGACACTGGGACTGATGCCAGTCTATTAGAAATAATCAAAGCTGGGACTGCCAAAGCAGTCTATTCGAAACAGTCAAGGCTCTCTAGATGCCAGTGAAACTTGCCTTTAACACACCAAGCCCCTCTGTGACTTCACAACAGAAACATCTGGACCAGAAGCTGAGATCCACACTACACTGAACTGACTGGTCCAGAGGTAGCACTGAGAGAAGACAGAGTGATGTCATCAGAAGTGAGAGCCGGGACAAACCAAAGGCCCAACCTGCTGACTGCAGGACAACCCAGCGAGGATGTGGCAAAGGTGAGGAAGAGAAGGTGGGAATCAGGATGCTCTGAGCAGAACGACACAGAGCACTGGCAGAGCTAGAGAGGGAGGTGGTTGCATTGGTGTTTTTTCAAAAAAATTTTTAAACAAAAACCAGAAGTATATTCTAGAGCTCAAAGCAGGAAGAACTGGGCCAGGCGTGGTGGCTCACACCTATAATCCCAGAACTTTGGGAGGCCAAGGAGAGAGTATTGCCTGAGCCCAGGGGTTCGAGATCAGCCTGGGTAACATGCTTAGACTTCATCTCTACAATAAATGAAAAAAATTAGCTGGGCATGGTGGCCTGCACCTGTGGTTCCAGCTACCTGGAAGGCTGTGGTGAAAGGATCTCCTAAACACAGCAGGAGGCTGTGGTGGCCGTAGGAGTGCCACTGGACTCTAGCGTGGGCCACAGAGTGAGACTCTGACTCAAAAAAAAAAAACAAAGTGGGAAGAACCAGATGTTTCCAAGACAAAAATGAGAGTAAGAGAGGGGGTAAAAAGCAGTCACTTGGCCTTGTATTAACCAATTATAGAATAAATGGAATTAGATCCTCAAATCACCATGGCAGGGAGTGGGGGAACAGGAAGCATTGTGCAGGGCACCTGGCATGGGGCTGGCACAGAAGGGTGGGCTGCACAGAGCCCGGGTGCAGACAGGCCAGGCAGTGGCTCTCATAGAGACCTCTGACCTCTGGGACTTCTGCGTACTCAGTGCTACTTGCAAGGCAGTTTGGGGGCACTCCCCTTGTCCCATTTTCACCAACTATGATCAAGAAGAGGGAAAGAGTGTTTAATGATTGACCCCAGGGGAGGTTTCCCTTTTCTCCTGAATGAGCCAAATCTTTTTTTCTCATGGAGAAAAGAAAAAGCAAAAGTAAGCAGAGTGATTGGAAAAAGAAAACTACAACCTGACTTTAAGTTGGGTTGAAGCTTCTGTGATTGGTCAGGAGAGAACAGGATGGGAGACACGTGGGAACTTCTAGGAAAGGAGGCCACCAGGGGAAATCAGGTCCTGGGGACACAGATGAGTCCAGCCATCACCCCTTCTTACTAAGGAGATAGCAGCAAACATTGACCTAGGCCTATGAGCCTAAGAAGGGGGCCTACAGCCCCCCTGTCTCGGGTGGGGACGAGGACCAGCTCTCCCTCACTGCCTCGTCAGGAAGCCATGTCCGTTCTCTGCCTGCCTTGTCCTGCCCACCTGCCCTGGTGCATCCTTCCTGCTCTCCCGTTTTCCCAGCTAGCACTGGGCTCTCATTTGCTGATGTTCTTGTCCTTTCCTGGGAGCCCATCAAACTAAAATCACAGATCTGTCCTCTAAGCCCACATTTTTTATTTTTTGAGTTGGAGTCTCACTCTGTCACCCAGGCTGGAGTGCAGTGACATGCTCACGAACACCGCAGCCTCGACCTGCTGGGCTCTGGCGATCCTTCTGCCTCAGCCTTCCAAGTAGCTGGAACTACAGGCACTCGCCACCATGCCCAGCTAATTTTTTAATTTATTGTAGAGACGAGGTCTCGCCAAGTTGCCCAGGCTGGTCTCGAACCCATGGGCTCAGGCAGTCCTCTCACCTAGGTCTCCTAAAGTGCTAGGATTATAGGAGTGAGCCACCGCGCCAAGCCGAAGCCCACAGCAGGTAACACTCCACACTTCACCCCGTGCCAGGCATTGTTCTAAGTGCTTTCACATATCTTAACTCCTTTAGTCTACGTAATAACCCTGTGAGGGCGGTGTTATTTCTCTCCTCATTTTACAAATGGGGAGACTAGGACACAGGAAGGCAGGGCAACTTGCCTAAGGTCACATAGCCAGTGAGCAGCAGAGTTAGGATTTGAACCCTGGAAAAGTCTAGCATCAGCATCTGTGGTCTTTTTGGGGGGGGTTAGGGGTCTTACTCTGTTACCCAGGCTGGAGTGCAGTGGCATGGTCACAGCTACCACAACCCCCAAATCCTGGGCTCGGGTAATCCTTCTGCCTCAGCCTCCTGAGAAGCTGGAACTACAGGCATAGGGCACACACAGGGCTAATTTTTAAATTTTTTTGTAGAGATGAGGTCTTGCTATGTTGCCCAGACTGGTCTCGAACTCCTGGCATCAAGTGATCCTCCTGCTTCGACCTCCCAAAGTGCTAAGATTACAGTCATGAGCCATCACGCCTGTCTAGCATCTAGGGTATTAATCACTCTATCATCCTCACTCTCAATTCTAGCCTGACCTGTAATGTTGGACATTAGGTTGTGTCTGTTAGTTTTTAAGTGCTACTATTTTAGCCAACGCGGCTTCCCACAACTGTACTCTGCACTGCCTAATTTCTATGCCATCAGAACCATTGCAGTTTCAGGGTTGGGATGCTGGCACCCTGCCCAGCTCTCACAGGCCCCTTTCCCTGGGGCTTGGCCCTAACTCTGTATCTCTAGCTACTAACTGGGGTCCTATCAAAGGAGCAACCACTCACCTGAGACCACCATGCTGCACCGTGGCTGACTCTGAGCCCACACACAACACACCAGTCATGGGATTGGGCCCACTTGGTGGTGAGTCGGGCCGGGGTCTCTACTTACTCCCTCAAACTGGACTGCCTCCCACTCCCCACAAGTCCCTGCTTCCATTGAGCCTACCTAAATTATGACAAGCTTAAATATCTGTAGAGGCTGAAACCTCTTGGATGCTAATCTGTCAAGTTGACTTCTGGTTAAACCCAGTTCCTAGAGGCTAAGGCCTCTAAGATTTCCCATTTATCTATTGCTCCTTGTGTAAGAGCCGGTACTTACCATAAATACTTGCCAGGCATTGTTCTTGATGTTCTCCTACTTCAGTTGCCCTACACATCTCTTCTGAATCACCCCTTTCCCCTGGGTCTGGGGCAGAATGGCATGGGGATCCACTATCTTGTCTTGCCACCATCTGAGATACAGATGTGGCTTCTGTTCCTAAGTCCCTACTAAATGTTCCTGTCTAAAACACTGGATGTGTCAGCCTTTCTTTGGCCTCCTGACTTTCTTAGACTTTAGGGGCAGGGTTGCATAAACTCGCTCACTAAGAAACAACACCCGCCGGGCTCGGTGGCTCAACCTATGATTCCGCGCCTTGGGAGGCTGAGGGAGGGAATTGCCTGAGCCCGCGGGTTCGAGACCCGCCTGGGCAACTTGGCGAGACCTCATCTCTACAATAAATTAAAAAATTAGCTGGGCGTGGTAGCATGTGCCTGTAGTTCCCGCTACTTGGAAGGCTGAGGCGGAAGGATCGCCGGAGCCCAGAAGGTCAAGGCTGCGGTGGCCGGGAGCGGCCACTGCACTCCAACCTGGGTGACAGAGTGAGACTCCAACTCAAAAAAAAAAGAAACGACACCCTTCAAGGATGGGGCTGTCATTTGCCTCTGCCCACAAGGGTGCCTCTGCCCACAAAGTTGATCTACCTGGTCAGCACTCTGCACACCTAACAAACTGGCCATAGCTCTTGCTCTCCCTCTGTTTTTTTTTTTTTTTTAAAGAGACGGAGTCTCACTATGTTGCCTGGGCTGGTCTTGAACTTCTGGACTCAGACGATCTCCCGCCTCAGCCTCCAGCACCACCATAGCTGGTTGGCCGTAGCTCTTTAAAAGCAAGCTGGTAAGTGAAATGTAATTAAACTGAATGCTTCTTCCTAATGGCCACATGAAAGAATCTCTGTCAAATCTCTGCCCTCAGAAAGTCAATCAAGAAATCTGCTAGAGTCTGTCTTCGCTGTGACCTCATATTTGACAGAGTTGACAGAGGTGAGACCCGAGGCAACAGAAAGGGGAATGACCCCCTGTTTGTGATTTGGAGACTGTGGAGGAAAGCAATGAAGAGAGAGAGAGAGTAACTATATCTCACACTGGCTTCCCCGGTACACACCAATATAGCATTCTCGAAGGTTTATCATGGGGGCTCCTATCAAGCACTGTAAGATCAAGGTGACAAGTGAAATGGATACTTTTTTCTTTGGCTCACACATTCTTTCCAGGGACATTTATCTCAATTCAGGGTTTCCAGATGAAGCTTTGCCAGAAATACTGCCAATTCCACTGTCCAGGACTTTTCTAAGAATGCAGTCACCTTATGGCTGCTAAGTGCACATGGGCTTCAAAGGACTGTCTAGTTGGTTCCAGACAGCAAAGAAATACGTGCATATATTAATATAATACTTATACTAATACTTACATATCAGCTGGGCGCAGTGGTTCAAACCTGTAATCCCAACGCTTTGTGAGGCTAAGGTAAGAGGATTGCCTGAGCCCAGGGGTTCAAGGCCAGCCTGAGCAATATGGCAAGACCTCACCTCCACAATAAATCAATTATAAGCCAGGCATGGTAGGATATGCCTGTAGTTCCAGCAACTTGGAAGGCTGAGGCGGAAGGATCACCTGAATGCAGCAGGTCGAGGCTGTGGTGGCTGTGAGTATGGTACTGCACTCTGGCCTAGGTGACAGAGTGAGACTCTGACTCAAAATAAAAGTATATATTAATATAAGTGGTCTTATTTTAAGTAACCTAAACACCGAAATATTCTCCAAAGTATATTCCAATGGATAGTAAGAAATACAATAAAGATTTTTAAAAATGTATATAGTTAAGTAAACTTGGAAAATACAGAGTTAAATAGGCTTCTTTCCTGCAGAGCTTTCCAAGGCCCTTAATATGTAAGTGGGCACTGGAATCTACCCCAAGAGAAGTCCATTGTAGGCAGCTTTTTCCTAACATTTTGGTCACCAATCTCTCCTCCACATCCCCACCCATTTTTTCCCCTAAGAGAGTCCCATGAACTTGGCTGCCCAGAACAGTGCTGCTTTAATGTTAACGAAAGTAAAATGGTCAAATCACCCTACCTATAGGAAAAGCATGCTGGTGGAACCCCACTAGAAGAGGCAGTGACTGCCAATGGCAGCTGAAACTGTTGGATGAAAAAGACCTGATCTACCATGGATGGATCAGGCTGCCGCCAACTGAACCCACCCATCAACCTAACATTACCAGAAAAGAGGCAGTGAGGCAGGTGCCTCCTCATGGACTGCAGTGGGAAGTGTCCAGCACCACCTTCGAGCGGTCTTGCCAAAAAAAAAATCCCACCTGATTTTGCCTCTAGAGCTGACTACAGTCCGTAGGAATTCCAGGGAGAAGTGGAACATATTCAAAAACTCCACAGGGATGCATTCAACAAAGTGCAAAATGAGAGACATCTAAGAACAAATGACCAGGTTTCTTCAATAAACAAAATAAAAGAAAAAAAAATAAAGAGGAAGGGTAAATAGACTTTAAAAGACTTGCAATGAGGCGAGAGGATTGCCTGAGCCCACAGGTTTGACACCAGCCCGGGCAACTTGGCGAGATCTCGTCTCTACAATAAATCAAAAAATTAGCTGGGCGTGGTTGTGTGCACCTGTAGTTCAAACTACTTGGAAGGCTGAGGCGGAAGGATCGCCAGAACCCAGCAGGTCAACACTAGGGTGGCTGTGAGTATGCCACTGTACTTCAGCCTGGGTGACAGAATAAAACTCCAATGAAATAGAGAGAGGGAGAGAGAGAGGGAGGGAGGGAGGGAGAGAGAGGGAGAGAGAGAGAGAGAAAGGGACAGGAAGAAAGGGAGGAAGGAAGGAAGGAAGGAAGGAAGGAAGGAAGGAAGGAAGGAAGGAAAGAAAGAAAGAAAGAAAGAAA
>NW_007249963.1:662828-664603 GCF_000164805.1 Carlito syrichta | reverse complement strand
TTTTTTTTTTTTTTTTGAGTTGGAATCTCACTCTGTTGCCCAGACTGGAGTTGAACTCAAATGATCGCTCCTGTCAGTTTTATAGTCTAAGCAAACTCTACTGGGACAGCAGAGGGTGGCCACTGAGATAGAGAGAAAAGGAGACCTTTTTCTGGATCTGTGAACCCTTCAGATCTTCTTGGATGTCCAGCATTATTATCTTTGTAGTCGATGTAGTTATGGGAGATTCAAGGTTTAAGACTCCATTTTCTGTGTAACCCTCTTGGGTCCCATCCCACTGTGGGAGCTTTTCTGTCCTCTCAATAAATCTTGCTTTCAGGAAAAAAAAAAAAAAAAAGACTTCATTTTCTGGCCAATGCAGAAAAACACATAAGTAGCAGGTCCTTTGGAGGTGTGCCACATAGATGTTGCACTCTTTTCTGCTTGTGTCCTCCACAGTTTAGAGGCACAGACGGCCTCCCCGTGATGCTCACCCACTTCCCAACTGCAAGAAGCCTTTCTTGGAAGATGGGAACAATCAGTCCATCTTTAGCCCAATGTTCAGAAGATAGTTGCCCCTCAACTGTTCTGAAATGGTTTCAGATTCTTCTGCAATGTCTAACATCATCATGTGACCATAGCCCAGGAAAATTTGGTGATGCTGGTGCACATCTCTCACTTGTGATCTGGCGGGTTCTATAGCTTGAATTTATCTTCAAGGAGTATCCTCCATGGTGACAGGAACAGTTCTTACCACATCAGTCATTTACTACCACCTCATCCTTGACAGGACTGTCATTAGAAAGCCAAGAAAGAAAATCTGTGGAGTTCCAGTAAGTATGAGCAATCCCACTCCCCATCAGACCAGATACAGGTTCAGGTCTGTTAACAAGGTCATACAGCTCTGGCATCATTCTTGTACTGATAAAATGCTGTGTTTGCAGCCATTTTTCTTATCAAGTAGGTAGAGTGAGTAGAATCACTCTAAGAGGGCATGGTAAAGCGCATAACTTATGTTCTTCTTTCCGACAGCTCTTTCCAATTCAACCAAATCCAGATGGATCCCCAGGTCTTTGGAGTCCCAGTTCCAAGACACAGGAGTCGGCCAGTTTGTGCAGGCTTGGAGACACTCTGTCATTGGGAAGACACATTTGGCCTCCACCACAGCCTAAAAGAGGTCGGCCCATTCCCCCTGGTGGAAAAAGCCTGCCTTGAGCTGTAACAAGCCCTCCCCCTGCCAGTGCCTACATGGCTGTCCCATATGACACTGCAAACACACCCCAGCGCACCAACACCCCACGATGAATCAGGTTGGCAGTAGCTGCAAGGCCAGGCCCGGCTAATCCGGGGTGCAGCAGAGCCAAGCCAGAGCATCTATTCAATCGCTTGAGCGCCAATGGCAGCAGCAGCACCAGCAAAAATCAACTTTTTTTTTTTTTTCCCGCGTTGGAGTCTTACGCTGTTGCCCAGGCTGGAGTGCAGTGGCATGCTCACGGCCACCTCAACCTCGACCTGCTGGGCTCAGGCGATCTTTCCACCTCAACCTTCCAAGTAGCTGGAACTACAGGTGCACACTACTACACCTGGCTAATTTTTTATTTATCGTAGAGGTGAAGTCTTACCAAGTTGCCCAGGCTGGTCGTGAACCCCTGGGCTCAGGCAGTCCTCTCGCCTCGGCCTCTCAAAGTGCTGGGATTACAGGCTTGAGTCACTGCCCCTGGCCTATTTTTTAAAAGTATTAATGAGACAACCAGAGAAATCAGATTATGGATGGGTTTTTTTTTTTTTGGCTATTA
>NW_007249963.1:656811-662692 GCF_000164805.1 Carlito syrichta | reverse complement strand
GGCATGGTAGCGCATGCCTGTAGTTCCAGCTACTTGGAAGGCTAAGGCGGAAGGATCGCCGGAGCCCAGCAGATCAAGGCTGCGGTAGCCGGGAGCGGCTACTGCACTCCAGTCTGGGCGACAGAGTGAGACTCCAACTCAAAAAAAAAAAAGGTGTTGTTAAATATTTAGGTGTGATAATGGTATTGTGGGAATGCAAAAGAGAAAAAAAACCTTTATTTTTAGAGACACATACTGAAGCATTCATGGATGAAAAGATATGTCTGGGATTTGCCTTAAAATATATTTCAGTGTAAGGAAGGGGAGGGAAGTGGATTGCAGTAGAGAAGAAATGAGATTAGCCTTGAATTTCTTGGAGGTGGGTGTTCTATCTAATTTTGTATTAAGTTTCAAAATGTCTATAATAAGTTTTTCAAAAACTACATTGCTGAGAAGCAGAATGTAAAAAAGGACCTAAAGTCTTGTGTATGGGGACTTAATTTTCTAATAATTCAACTTGTTAGAGACATCAGATGTTAAAATTGGACCCAAAAGTTATAAAATCAGGATTTTTATATTTATTTTTCATCTTTTCTGTCATATTTTAGAAAGGAAAATACTGTTCTTAAAGCAGAATGAAGATCTCCTTTTGAGTCAAGGAAAGTAAAAATAAAAGCGAGGACTTTTGAGTACTCGCTGTGCACAGTGTATCGTGTTTTGCATGTATTAATTTCCTGTTTAAGATAGCATCTTATTTCTCTTAGAATAAAATACAAATGCTTCCCCATAGTCTATGATGTTATGACTTAGTAACAATGTTCTCCCTTCCTATCACACTGATCTACCCTTCATTTCTCAGATGTAGTTGATATGCTCCTGCCTTTTTTTTTTAGTTGGGTTCTTATTCTGTCACCCCATCATGGTCACCCACAGCCTCAAACTTCTGGGCTCAGGTTTCCTCAACTTCTCAAGTAGTTGAGACTACAGATACGTGTCATCACACCCAGCTAGTTTTCTTGAATTTTTTTTTTAGATTAGAAATTTTGTTGATTTTTTTTTAAGAGACAGGGTCTCATTATGCTGCCCAGAGTGGTCTTGAATCCTGGGCTCAGGCAATCTCTGCACCTCGGCCTCCCAGAGTGCTGGGATTATAGGCATGAGCCACCGTGCCCAGCTGCTTCTGCCCTTGAACTTGCCATTCACACCACCTGAAATATGCTTTCCTCTAGATGACTGTGTAGTGTTCTTCCTCCTTCAGGTCAGATGTTCCCTGCCCCTTCCTATGTAACACAGGTATGTGTACCCATATACACACCATCACTCTCCTGCTCTTTGTCCTTTTTCCTCTGCTTTATTTTTTGTTTTTGCACTGATTATCCCCTGACAAATTATATTTGTTGTCTGTCTCTCCCAAGAAGATTGTAAGCTTCATTAGATATGGGACTTTTTAATTAAAACTACACTGCCACCTAACTCCAGTCAGAATGACCATTAACAATAACTCAAAAAATAACAGATGCTGAAGAGGATGTGGCAAAAAGGGAACACTTCTACACTGTTGGTGGGAGTGTAAACTAGTACAACCTCTGTGGAATACAGTGTGGCGATTCCTAAAAGTTCTAAAAATTGAACTTCCATATGACCCCGCAATCCCCCTACTGGGAATATACCCAGAAGAACTCAAATTACTCTATAAAAAAGATACCTGCACACGTATGTTTATCGCAGCATTCTTCACAATAGCAAGAACATGGAACCAACCGTGCTGCCCATCAAAAGAGGACTGGGTAAAAAAAATGTGGTACATATACACAATGGAATATTATGCAGTCATAAAGAAGAACAAAATCATGAACTTCGCAGCAACATGAATGGAATTAGAGTCTATACTACTGAGTGATCTTTCACAGAAACAAAGAACTGAGTATCACAATGTTCTCACTCCTAAGTGGACCTTGAACTACTATACTAATACTATAAGAAAAGGACTGATAGTAGCAGGATACTGCAGGAAGGTAGGGGGGCGGGGAGGCGGGATTGGTAGTAGTGGAAATCTGCCTGGGGAAGAGGGGGCACACCTCAACAAGAAGGGTACCTGCACAATGAATATCTGTATACCTAACTCTGAATTGTGCCCCACAATTTTAAAGTAAAAAAAATTTAAAAGTTAAAAAAAAATGATTTAGAACTTTTTATTCACAGAACGGCATTCTCAGTACAAAGCCTGACATATAGCAGGTGCTCATTAAATATTCATTGCATTAATTAATTAACTTAGCCCATACACAAATCTATTTGATAAGCATGTCCATGTATCTTTGGAGGTTGGAATTATGTGTTTTCATGGTGGCCAAGATCCTCCCGAATTAGCTGGATCTAGTTAAACTGGGCTAAGATGTCTGCAGAGCTGCTGAATGCCTTGCAGTGAGAGAAGATACACACACTCCTGATCTATTCTAAGCTAAGGGAAGGACAACTGGAGGAGCTGGCCTTGAGCCCTGATCAGAGCTGGCATGACTGTTCTTTTCTTGAGAAGAGTGAAATTAGATGAAGGTCCAAATGAGGGGTGGCAATATCTGCTGGAAATAAACTTGGAAGGAATGGTACCACTGGATGGAGTGTTTTGGGGTTGCAAGAATGTTGTGGAGTCAGAATCTACAGATGGTTTGACGTTCCCAAATTAATTCATTTTCAGGGAGAGCTGGACAAGACACAGATGGATAGACATTCTAAGTGGCAAACATCCCACCAAGCAACACACTGTAGGAGTAAAATTGGGCCCAGAGAGCTGTCTAATGCATTTTGAAGAATTTTTTCATTCTAAGTCAAATGAAATATGGAGATGAATCTCTGAAATTAGAAATTTTATTTGGAAAGAATTGCAATTCAGGGCATACATGCAGACTGGATGGTCTTCAGTATGGCCAAAGAACAGAGAGAAGGTTAGAAGCTTTATGAAGAAAGAGAAATGCTACATATTGCTCTTTGAGATAATTCACTGACACTAGTAAGGTTTTGGGGAGTCAGTAAGTTTTGACTGGCAAGTGACAGCAATGGTAAAATGATCTTAGGGTCGCAGGATTGTTTCAGTAACTATCAGATAACACTGGCTTTAGGTGACAGTAGGCAGTTTCAGCAGTCAGCTTCACAGAGAATTATGCTCTTGGAGCAATGTTATGTGCCCTGAGTGCTTTTCCCCCAGCCTCTCAACACTTAGTTGGGGATGACAAGAATGACGCAATTAATATGATCAATTATCACAATTTCTACCCAAGATGACCTCTGGAATTACTCTTCAAGTTGCTGTTTGAAGGAGTCTGAGTTTTCTCCAAAGGAATCCAGGGGGCTAAGACCCTCCTTTGAAACCCAGCTCAGGTAACTGACCATACTAAAAAATGTGCTGGACACAATTGCCTCCTAAAAAGAAGGGCTGTTGATGATGGGGATAAGGTACCAACCAGCACAGACCTGGGGACTGCACCTCTAATGTGCTGGACTTTGTATCAACACTGAATTTCCATATGCAATAGGAGATCATAGTAATCTTATTTGCTTCAGACAGCAGGGTTGAAATAATAAAACCATGAGAGGGGACTTGTGTCTCACCTTACTGATTGTTCCCTTCTTAAAAAGCTATACAACAAAAAAAAAGATACCTGCACACGTATGTTTGCTGCAGCTCTATTCACAATAGCAAAAACATGGAACCAACCATGTTGCCCATCGAAACTGGACTGGATAAAAAAATGTGGTACATATACACAATGGAATATTATGCAGTAATAAAGAAGGACAAACATATGGACTTCACAGCAATTTGGATGAATTTAGAGTCAATCATACTCAGTGATCCATCACAGAAACAAAGAACAGAGTACCATATGTTTTCACTCATGAGTGGACCTTGAACAATTATTATAATACTATGAGAAAGGGATTGACAGTAGTGAAAAACTGTCAGGGGAAAGGGGGTGGGATTGGCAGTTAAGGGAAACTGCTAGGGGAGGGAGGGGCATATCTCATCTACAAGGGTACCTGCATAATCAGCGTTTGTATACCTAACCCTGAATTGTTCCCCACAACTTTATAATTTAAAAAATAATGAAAAAAAAGCTTCACAACAAAATAACTTGTTGTTATTAATATGTATGTTTAAATCAACTAGGTAATCTTGCTGACCAAAATAGTCCTATGGGAAACAATTGGTAAGCAACCCCTAATTTATAGCTTCAAAATGAAACACATTTCTCTACTTAAAGTTTCTACATAGCAAAGCAACTCTACATAAGTCAGTTTCTGATCTCTAAGCCACCATGCTGAATTGCAGTGTCAGTTATGCCAAATAATCATCTTTTGGCTGGGAAAAGATTTTTCCGGCAGTCACTCAAAGACAAGGACAGATGGCATTCCATTGGGGGTGCTCTTTGTTTTAACAAATATTGACACTTTCGTAGGAAACAGATCCAGATTCTGTTTCTTCCTAACTCATCTTGGCAATCCTGAAGGTTTGAAGAGGAATAGTTTAATAGAATTGGGAAAATGCACTTACCACTGAATTATAAAAATATATACATCTTGGAGAATAATGTTCGTGGTTAACTGATGCTTGTAAAAGTCACAAAGTAGTAAAGAATACTGAAACACTGTGATTACAAAGTGCTTTCAAATAGAAATGAACAGTAGACAGGGAGAGAGGAAAAGAGAAGAGAAATGCTCTCCAAAAAAATTCAAATTACTATATGAAACTTTTTTAAAAGATCTTTTCTAATCTAGATGTTAGTAACAACAAGGTTATGTTAGTTTCACTCAGAAAATCATGGAATATTTACTGTTATTCAAAATTAGGATATGTTGTTTTTACAAAGTACTAAGACCATATATGGTCCTTTCTGGCCATCAATTGGCAGGATATATCTACACCTCCCCCAAAAGTTTATATTCTTTGACTCAGAAATCTGGGGAAATTTGCACTATATAAAAATCAGATTATGTGCCCCAAAATATGTGTAAGTGGAATTTATCACAGGGTTATTTATAGTAGTGAAAACTGAGAATTCAAACTTTAATCAGTAGCAAATGTTTGTTTGTTTTTGAGTTGGAGTCTCACTCTGTCGCCCAGACCGGAATGCAGTGGCATGCTCACGGCCACTGCAGCCTCCACCTGCTGGGCTCTGGCGATCCTTCCGCCTCAGTCTTCCAAGTAGCCGGAACTACAGGGGCATGCTACCATGCTCCACTAATTTTTGATTTATTGTAGAAATGAGGTCTCGCCAAGTTGCCCGGGTGGGTCTCGAACCCGCGGGCTGAGGCAATCCACTCACCTCAGCCTCCCAAAGTGCTGGGATTATAGGCTGAGCCACCAAACCCAGCCAGTAGCAAATGTTTAACTAAATCAAGGTATACACTGTGAGATACTTCGCAGCCTATAAAGATGACAATATGGAGCTATATTTGTTTATGTGGGTAATGGACTCCATATGAATGGGTTTTTGTTTTGTTTTGTTGAGTTGGTGTTTCACTCTGTTGCCCAGGCTGGAGGGCAGTGGCACCATTGTGGTTTACTGCAGCTTCAACTCCCTTGGGCTCAGGTGATCCTTCTACCTCAGTCTCCTCAGCAGCTGGAACTACATGCGTGCACCACCACATCTGGCTAATTTTTTGATATTTTTGTAGAGACGAGGTCTTGCTATGCTGTCCAGGCTGGTCTTGAACTCCTAGGCTCAAGCAGTCTTCTCGTCTTAGCCTCTCAAAGTGCTGGGATTGCAGATGTAAGCCATCGTGCCCAGTTATAAGTAGTTTTTATTTATTTATTTATTTATTTATTTATTTATTTATTTATTTATTTAGAGTTGGAGTCTCACTCTGTCGCCCAGACTAGAGTGCAGTGGCCGCTCCCGGCCAC
>NW_007249963.1:644753-656629 GCF_000164805.1 Carlito syrichta | reverse complement strand
CCCAGGAGGATCTCGAACCCATGGGCTCAGGCAATCCACTCACCTCAGCCTCCCAAAGGCGCGGGATTATAGGCTGAGCCACCGAGCCCGGCTATAAGTAGTTTTTAAAAAGCAGCTACAAAAAAAAAATCTGTTACAAATCATTTTTACAAAAATTATATAATTTATATGTTTATATAAAATTGCTTTTAGAAAATAATATTTGCACATATGTATATATTAAATAGAAAAAATTTATCTTTGGATAGTGGAATTCTAGGTGACTAAGTTACTAAAGTTATTTTCAGTTTGTAAAAAGTAAGTTACAGATAATTTTTTTTTCTAGGACTACAGGCATGCGTTACTATGCCCAGCATAGTTCCTAGAGATGGGGGGTCTCACTATGTTGCCCAGGCTGGTCTCAAACTCCTGGCCTCAAATACCAACGTGCTGGGATTACAGGCATGAGCCACCACACCTGGCCAGGCCTGACTTGAAACAAACTTATTTCTCACAGGAGGAGTCTCAGTCTCCTAAATCAGAGGTATGCATTTCACCCTGTGCACATTCTGTATCCCTATTGAGACTGAAAGCTCTTGCCTTGACTGTCCACATCCTAGGAACTATCACCAGTGGGTGGTTGAAATATGTCACTCATGGTGAATGAGGCTGGCATGGAACAATAGAAATGAAAACTATGCAAGACTCACCAAAGAGCCACGCAACAAGATTAGGTGTTGTAAACACAAGGTTAGTTGTTTTTTTGACATAAACGCTCAAAAAAGAGAGGCATTTATGGAGGGACAAAACCAATGTTTCATTTTTCCTGAAACTTTGCAAAGAAGAAAAAATTCTAAGAGATTTTACACTTTCAGAAGCTGTGGGAAGTACGCACGGATTGAAGACGGGCATTCCCTCTTGCAAGAGGAGAAGGTTGAGTAACTACTAAATCAGCAAAACAGTGCAGAGGGGAGGTGGATGGCAGTGGGAAGCCGACAGACTGTGAGTTTGAATTCTGACTCTGCCATTTACCAGGGGCATGTCCTTGGGCAAAAGGTGGCACGTTACTGAGCCTCAATGTCCTCATCTAGACAATGTAAAATGAGGTCAATACCTACTTCACAGAGTTACTGTGAGGAGTAAGTGCATGATAAAGGTCCCGCCCGGAGCAGGGTTCGTATTTCATAGCTGCTGCTGCAAATGCTGTGTGTGAGCACTTAGGTGTGGATCATCATCATCATTATGTCCAAAGCAACTTTAAAGTCAAACTTTCAGAAGATGATAGACTAACAAGAATGAAAGGATAAGGAAGAAATTCCCAAATGGAATAATTTAATGAAATAATCTTGGCTAGGTCAGGCGCGGTGGCTCATGCCTATAATCCCAGCACTTTGAGAGGCCAAGGTGAGAGGATTACCTGAGCCCAGGAGTTCAAGACCAGCCTGGACAACTTTATTGGTGAGACCTTATCTCTACAATAAATCAAAAAATTAGCCAGACATGGTGGCATGTGCCTTTAATTCCACCTACTTGGAAGGCTGAGGTGGAAGGACCACCTGAGCCTAGCAGGTCAAGGCAGCAGTGGCTGTGAGCGTGCCACTGCATTCCAGGGCGACAGAGTGAGACTCCAACTCAAAAAAAAAAAAAAAAGAAATAATCTTAGCTAGTGCAGTCATTTTAACATTGCTTAGCTTTGTCATGCTTTCTTAACAAATTACCTGCTTGCCCTCTAATCATTACCCAAGGGCAGAATGGGTTGCTCAGACATACTTATAATAATTATTTTACAACCCCTCACCAGCTCGTTTTGTGTAACTTTTTTTTTTTTTGAGTTGGAGTCTCACTCTGGCACCCACACTGGAGTGCAATGGCCACTTCCGGCCACTGCACCCTCGACCTGCTGGGCTCCAGCGATCCTTCCGCCTCAACCTTCCGTAGCTGGAACTACAGGCACACACTACCAGGCCCGGCTAAGTTTTGATTTGTTGTAGAGATGAGGTCTCGTCACGTTGCCCAGGCGGGTCTCGAACCTGCAGGCTCAGGCAATCCACTCACCTCGGCCTCCCAAAGTGCTGGGATTACAGGCTGAGCCACCGAGCCCGGCCCTGTGTAACTTTTCTATTCCAAGTGTTTGTCTTCCATCCATGAAAAAATCAAGCTAACCTATTGTAATCAGTCCTTCATGACCTTGGGGAGGTGAATCTCTTTCTCTCTCTCTCTAATCTACTTTCTAAATAAACTATATTTTCCAATCTAATTTCTGTGCAATTCTTTGCATCTTACCCATGGCACTGGCTCAGCACACTGGCCCACTGACCTAACATTTTTACAGACCTAACAAAGAAAAAAAGCATAAACTTGTCCTCTTCATTAAATATCAATGGAATCATCAGTATAAGACAGCAAATGAAATTATTCATAAGCCTATTCTCTTTTTTCAGAAGTCCTTGGCAAAATGTCTCAACAACTGCACCGTCATTTGTATTCCAGGGACTGTGTCTGTTTTTGAAACTACCTATACTTAATTCTTGCTCCTAGATAATACAACTTATATCTGAATTTATGTCTTAGTCTTTATCAGGGTATTTTGCTAATCCTGGAATTTCTACCACAAATTTTAATGTCCTGTGGCTAACATTAATAGAAACTTTCCAAAAGAAGGATGCCACGGCTTTGACTAGTTTTCTTTCTTGCTGACTTTGGACAGATGCTGTTGAAGCCACCATCATAGGGTTAACAAGAATTCTGGACAGAAACAGTATAGTTATAATGAAGCATTAATCAGACTGCACTCTGGCTCACTTCCATGTAACCAAAAGTCACATAGCACTAGATGCTGAATATTTGCATCCCCAGTGTTCCTACAGATAGGGTTTCTATTTGTTTAGAGATAGAGTCTTGTTCCGTCACTCAGGTTGGCATTCAGTGGCACAATTATGGCTCACTGAAACCTCTTACCTCAACATTCCAAGTAGCTGGAATTAGAGGTGTGCACCACCAGGGCCAGCTAATTTTTAAATTTCATTTTTTAGAGATGAGGTCTTGGTATGCTGCCCAGGCTGGTCTCCAACTCCTACTCTCAAGTAATCCTCCTGCCTTGTCCTCCCAAAGTGCCAGGATTATAGGTGTGAGTCGCCACACCTGACCATTTTTCTTTTTGATACAGGGTCTTGCTATGTTGCCCAGGCCGGTCTCGAACTGCTCGGTTCCTGTCTCGGACTCCTAAAGTGCTAGGATTACAGGTGTGAGCTGCTGCACTTGCCTAGATAGGATTCCTGCCATTAGAATCATAAGGCTTTTGTTTAAGAATTGTTTAAGGCTGGGTGCCGTAACTCAGTTTGTAATCCCAACACTTTGGGAGGTCAAGGCAGGAGGATTGCCTGAGCCTGGGGGTTCGAGACTAGCCTGGGCAACTTGGAGAGACCTTGTCTCTACAATAAATCACAAAAATTAGCTGGGCATGGTGACGTGCGTCTGTAGCTCCAGGTACTTGGAAGGCTGAGGCAGAAAGGCTCACCTAAGCCCAGCAGGTTAAGGCTGCAGAGGCTGTGAGCGTGCCACTGCACTCCAGCCTGGGTGACAAGAGTGAGACTCCAACTCAAAAAAAAAAAGGATTGTTTAAGATGTTTTTCAGATCCTGAATTCCAGCAAAATAGCTGATGCCAACCAGTGTGAAGACTTTCACAGAGGAACAATATCAGCATGAGAATACAGTTTCCTTATCTCCCTGTCCCATGAACTTTACTCTGCATACTTCAACCAATCAATGATCGCCACATTGCAGGAGATGGATTTGAGTTTTCCTCTCCGTGTATTAAGCCTCTTCTCTGCTGCAACCCTGTGTCTGAGAGTATGTCTGGGAGTCTTGATTTGCCATGTGTATAGGGAAACAGATCTATTGCATTTACATTGTGATATTGTGATATAATAAGCAATACTGATATGGAGAACCACTATTGTCTGTCCATATTGCTACAACCCTTAGAGAAGGGCATGGCAAGGGTTTGAGCATTCCTGTATGTACCCACATTTCTGAGAGTTAACAAAAGGTAGCCAGGCTCGGTGGCTCAGCCTGTAATCCTGTGCCTTTGGGAGGCGGAGGTGAGTGGATTACCTGAGCCCGTGGATTTGAGACCCGCCTGAGCAACTTGGCAAGACCTCATCTCTACAGTAAATCAAAAAATGAACCGAGCGTGGTAGTACTCGCCTGTAGTTCCAGCTACTTAGAAGGCTGAGGTGGAAGGATCGCTGGAGCCCAACAGGTTGAGGCTGCGGTGGGGAGCGTGCCACTGCCCTCCAGCCTGGGTGACAGAGTGAGACTCCAACTCAAAAAAAAAAAAAGAGGTGCACTTCCCGTTATCTTCTATGCACTCTCAATGGCGTCAAAGAATCCTTGACTTCTCTACATACTGTAGGGAAGAGATATATTCCTATTTACTCCTTTTTCGCAGTAGTCACAGGTCTGAATGCTGTAATCTTAAGTCTTGTGATTGGTATTGCTTTTGTATCAACGTAATCAAAAGTTTTGTGATTTGTATAACTTTTGCGTATAGCAGCATGTAGTAATGTATGATGTCTTAGGCCCTGTTAACTCTCTTCACTCTATGGCCAGCTTGATTAACATCTCTGCCTGCCTGGTGTTACTGATAAAAGCTGTGAGATACCTCTGGTAACTGAAGCCAGGAAATGTGAACCATAAATTTCATTACTGATAAAATGTGACTGTGATTTAAGTTCTATACAACGCTCTGCCAGTCATGTAGTCAATGTAAAGGTACCAACTACCCTGAACTTATAAAAGCAGACTGTAAAACTTGAGGGGTGAATAGGACCATTTTAAAGAGGCCAGAAGCCTGGCTCTGCTCCCTGGATTCTAATTCAGAAATAAACCTCTTTCTACCACTTTTCTGCCCCTTGATTGGTTGGTATCGGGAAAGTAGCCAGGTGAGCATTACTCAGACCCTAACAATACATCTTGGGTCTTTGTCCCTGGCTCCTGGCCAGAGCTCCTGAAACCCTTGTAACTTCCTGAGCGACAAGAGTGATAGGGGCATCTTTGTTATGGTATTTGATTTTTATCCCTGACTCCTTTCCTGAAATAGCTCTGGAGCAACAAAAGTGAAAGAAGTGTCTTTTTTTTTTGAGTTGGAGTCTCACTCTGTCACCCAGACTGGAGTGCAGTGGCCGCTCCCGGCCACCGCAGCCTCGACCTGCTGGGCTCCGGTGATCCTTCCGCCTCAGCCTTCTGAGTAGCCGGAATTACAGGCATGTGCTACCACGCCCAGCTGATTTTTTGATTTATTGTAGAGATGAGGTCTCACTGCCCAGGAAGGTCTCGAACCCGCGGGCTCAGGCAATCCACTCACCTCAGCCTCCCAAAGGCGCGGGATTACAGGCTGAGCCACTGAGCCCGGCAAGAGTGTCTTTTGCTATTCATGACAAGACCCAGTCAACCACACCTGAGTTTATGTTCATGAGGCAACTTCTGGACCCTAAGGATGGGGATGCTGGCTACCAGGAGAACCAATTGTGGGATTAGAGGGTTGGAGCTTTCAATTCCACCCAGTTCTCCCCACCCCCACCCAACCTCTAAGGAGAAAAAAAGAAAAAAAAGAACAAGGTTTGGAGAGCACCATGCTGCTG
This sequence comes from Carlito syrichta, assembly GCF_000164805.1. Taxonomy (NCBI): domain Eukaryota; kingdom Metazoa; phylum Chordata; class Mammalia; order Primates; family Tarsiidae; genus Carlito; species Carlito syrichta. Next base: position 651,007 of record NW_007249963.1, on the reverse strand, counting down.
ACTGTGTGGAGGTGCTGGGGACAGTGATATGGAAACTCTGAGCCTCTCCCCCATTCCTTGCCACATGTGCTGTCTGTGAAATGTATCCTTTATAATAAACTGATAAACATGAGCAGATGTTTCCCTTTGCTTTGTGAGCCATTCTAGCAAATTACAGAATTTGAGGAGGGGGGTCGTGAGAATCCTCAACTTACAGCCCATCAGTTGGGAATTTGGGAGATATGACTGGTATGGGGAAATTGCCCAGACATTGCCTCTTTCCCACCAAATCTGGCTTCTTTCTGCCCCTCCTCCGGGGAGCAGCCCCTGGACAAGGCTGGTCTCTGAAGGATATGCATATTCCCTGTAACAAGTCAAGGGGTTAATGAGTCATGGGATGCAGGTAACCAAGCAACCTAAAGACAATGTAGTCCTCACTCTTAATCAAGGTGATGTTAAACACTGTATAGGAATTTGAATAATTAATTTATGTGATTATAAAAAGGTTTGCTGAGCACAGACTGTTTGCAAGACACAGACTCTTTCATCACAGACCTGTCGCCATCAGTGACCCTCCTGAAAGTGTAATAAACCAAAGTCTCTCCCTGATGAACCTCTGGGTGACTTCTTTGGAATAGGTAAACATTACATATAGGCCTCTCAGATTTGAGGCTACCCCATTTCAAGGTGAGATTGGCATCTGAAGTGGGGGCAGTTTTGTGGAACTGAGCCTTGACCTGTGATGCTAACTCCAGGTAGACAGTGTTAGAACTAAATGGAATTGTAGGATATCCAGCCTGGAGAACTGGAGAATTGCTTGGTGTGGAAACTCCACACGTCAGTTGTTAGAAGTATTGTATGAAAACATAAAGAGGAGAAAAAGAGTTTTTCCTATTTATTTATTTGTTTGTTTATTTATTAACTCAGAGTCTCACTGTTGGCCAGGCTGGAGTGCAGTGGCATGCTCACGGCCACTGCAGCCTTGACCTGCTGGACTCAGGCGATCCTTCTGCCTCAGACTTTCAAGTAGCTGGAACTACAGGTGCACACCACCATGCCAGGCTAACTTTTTTATTTATTGTAGAGATGAGGTCTCGCCAAGTTGTTCAGACTGGTCTCAAACTCTGGGCTCAGGTAATCCTCTCGCTTCGTCTCCCAAAGTGCTCGGATTACAGGCGTGAGGCACTGTGCCTGGCCCAAGTTTTTCCTATTTAGATGATTACTAGAAATTGCCATGGTGTGCTCACCTCACACCAGCTAGGGGTGGCTATGTTATAGTGGTGACTAGCTTTCATGGCAAGTTATAATTGTTGACAGAAGATGCCAAACTCTGTAAAATATGTAAGATGGTTTATTCTGAGCCAAATGTGAATGATCTTAGGCCCGTGACACCCATCTCAGTAGGTTCTGAGAATGTGGTTGAACTGCAGCTTGGTTGCATACATTTAAGTAAGATAGATGTTATCAAAAAGCCATAAATCAACACATGTGAGATTTACACTGGTTCTGTCTGGAAGGCCAGACATCTCTAAGCAGGGGGTTGCAGGTCATAGGTGGATTCAAAGATTTCCTGACTGGCAATTAGTAGCAAGAGTCGAGGCTCTTATCTAAGGAATTTTGAAATCAGTATAGGAAATGGGAGGCTTGAGGAATGGTGACGGAATCAAGTTTCTTGATAGGCAGATGAAACCTCATGGGTGGCAGACTTCAGAGAGAATATGTAGTAAGTGTCTTAAAAGGTGCCTGAAGTCCAATTGTCCCCAAAAGACAACTTTACAGGGTCATAAAATACTTTGATTTTCCTTCTTTTTTTTTTTTTTTTTTGAGTTGGAGTCTCACTCTTGCCCAGACTGGAGTAGTGCAGTGGCGGCTCCCAGCCACCGCAGCCTCGACCTGCTGGGCTCGGCGATCCTTCCGCCTCAGCCTTCCAAGTAGCTGGAACTACAGGCGCACGCGACCACACCCGGCTAATTTTTTTTTTTATTTTCCTTCTTTATTATATGATGTTATGCCAGAGTCAGGTTGAAAAGCAAACCACACTATTTAGGGTTAATTAAAAAAGAAAACAAAAACAAAAAACATTTCCCCAGGTCCCTTAGTTAGGAATTTGTTGAGGGAGAAAAAAAGTCATGCCGGGGCACAGAGGCTCATGCCTATAATCCCAGCACTTTGGAAGGCTGAAGTGGGAGGATTGCTTGAGTCCAGGTGTTTGAAGCTGCAGTAAGCACTCCAACCTGGTCAATAGAGTAAGACTCTGACTCAAAAAAAAAAAAAAGAAGGCCAGGTGCAGTGGCTCAGCCTGTAATCCCAGCACTTTGGGAGGCCAAGGCGAGGAGGCCGAGGCGAGAGACTTGCCTGAGCCCACGAGTTCAAGACTAGTCGGGCAACTTGGTGTGACCTTGTCTCTACAATAAATCAAAAAATAAGCTGGGTGTGGTAGCGCGTGCCTGTAGTTCCAGCTACTTGAAAGGCTGAGACGGAAGGATTGTCTAAGCCCAGCAAGTCAAGGCTGTGGTGGCCGTGAGCATGCCACTGCACTCCAGTCTGGGTGACAGAGTAAGACTCTGACTCAAAAAAGAAGAAGAAAAAGAAAGGAAGAAAAAAGCCAGAGTTTAGTCCTCATAATTTTTTTTGAGTCGGAGTTTCACTCTGTTGCCCAGGTTGGAGTGGCACAGTCATGGCTCCTGCAGCCTTGACCTCCTGGGCTCAGGTGATCCTTCTGCCTCAGAAGAACATGCTTCTAAACACACTCAAGTGGCTGTTAGCAAGCCTCAGTTTTTCACTAGCTTTTGGCCAGAGACACCTGCACCACGCCGCATGAGCCTCTATGTAGGAAAACTCACAACATGGCATCTTGCTTCCCTCAGAGTGAGGGCTGCAACATTGGGAGAGGGAGAGATACAGAGAGAGGGTAAGCAAGACAAAGCCACTCCATCTCTTTGTAACCTGATCCCTGAAATGGCAGCCCATCATTTTTGCCATATTCTATTTGTTAGAAACAAGTCACCAGGTCCAGCCAGTACTCCAGGAAAGGCGATCACTGGGAGTTATCTTAGAAGCTGCCCACCACGCCAGGGTGCCATTCAAGGCAGTGCTCCTCAAACTAACTCTGGTTAAGGACCAATTATTTTTATTTAAAAAAAATTCAATTTGTTGTAGGTGTAAAAATAAAATAGAAATTCATTTCTAGAAAAATAAAACTACAAAGCCATAGAAAAACAAATCCACAGATCATGTGTTGATGCTGCAATGATATCAAATTGCTACAAAAATTTCTAAACACTCTCAATTCTATTACTTGTTACATGTGGATTAGAACCAGTTTGCAGATGGGCACTAGTTTCAGACCATTCTTTGAGTAGCACTGGTTTAAAGATTTTATCAATGCAGATGACTTTTCAAGGCTTTTACAAGACAATGATTTAGACTTTTCACTCAGCTATTCCTGGATGGAGGGATTCTAGAAATAAACCGAAATAGAAGTCTTTCCTTATGATCTCACACCTCTCTCTCCACACTCCTACATAATGAGAATTTTTATTGTGATTAAGGTCACAGGCATACAGGATGGATTATGAATCGGCTGGAGTGCCGTGGCATACTCACGGCTACCCCAGTGTTGACCTGCTGGGCTCTGGCGATCCTTTTGCCTCAGTCTTTCAAGTAGCCAGAACTACAGACGCGTGCTACCACACCTGGCTAATTTTCTGATTTATTGTAGAGACAAGGTCTCACCATGTTGCCCAGGCTGGTCTCGAACCCTCAGCCTAGGGGATTCCACTCACCTTGGCCTCCCAAAGTGCTGGGATTATAGGCTGAGCCACTGAGCCTGGCTAAACCATAATTTTGAAGTGTGTAGTCTGATAGATACTATGATTATCTATTCACCTTGTAAAATGGTGAGGGGTCAGCCCACTCCCCAACTAATGTTAGAAGGGAAGTCTGAATGTCTTTCCCGTTCCTCACTTATTCAGATCCCTCAAAACACATCTCAAGTATAACCTCCACGCTGGGCACAGAGGCTCACATCTGTAATCCTAGCACTTTGAGAGGTGGATGCAAAACGATTGCCTGAGCCCAGGTTCGAGAACAGCCTGGGCAAGTTAGTGAGACTTCATCTCTATAATAAATCAAAAAATTAGCCAGGTGTGGTGGCACGTGCCTGTAGTTCCAGCTACTTGGAAGGCTGAGGTGGAAGGATCGCCTGAGCCCAGCGGGCCAAGGCTGCAGTGGCCATAAGCATGTCACAGCACTCCAGTCTAGGTGACAGAGTGAGACTACTACTCAGAAAAAAAAAGTGTAACCTCCTTAATTGAACCAAAAACTTTTTTTTTTTTGAGCAACAACTGTGTACAAGATTCTGGAAGGCACCACCTTGAAGAAGATACCATCTCTGTCTTCACTTTATTTATGGCACTTCCCATATAAACCTTGAAGTTATTCATACCTCAATATTTTGGCATTTGAGTACATTCTTTCTCTTGTTTCTAAATGTTTCACAAATTTTATCTAATCTCCTTAATGAAACCATAAATTTACTGAACAAAAGTACTCCATTTCATATCCTTCCTGCCTCCAATACAGCATCAGGCCGTCAGTTGGTCCTCAGTAAAAACTTGAAGGCAGTACATTTACTGAGCCAAGACTCCGAATCCCCTGTTCAGAGACTAAGCACTGAGAACAGGGCTTCTGTTCCAGACTTGCTAACGTGGCAATCACCTCTCTTCATCCTCTTTCCCATCCCCTAACCCATCCTTCGAGGCTTAAAGCAGAAGCAACTTTAAGAAGCCTGCTTCTGCTCATCAGGCCCCCATTCTTTTTTTTTTTTGAGTTGGAGTCTCACTCTGTCGCCGAGCCTCGACCTACTGGGCTCCAGCAATCCTTCCACCTCAGCCTTCCAAATAGCTGGAATTACAGGCAAGCGCTACCATGCCCGGCTGATTTTTTGATTTATCGTAGAGATGAGGTCTCGCTGCCCAGGCGGATCTCGAACCCATGGGCTCAGGCAATCCACTCACCTCAGACTCCCAAAGGTGTGGGATTACAGGCTGGGCCCCCATTCTTATCTCTTCTTCTCACCCTAGCCCAGGAGAGAGAAGAGAAAACCAGGTGGAGAAAGGACCTTTTATACCAAGTCTTGCTCGACTTTTTAACACAATGCCCATCTTCACTGGGCATCCCCTCCTATCCCCTTTTCTTGCAAGGAAGGGAGTGAAGTTTAGTAAAACCTACATTTGCAAGGCCCAGTGCTGTTCACTTTTGTAGGCACAAAGGTGAACCAAACAGGTTCCTTGCCCTCAAGAATTTACAATGGACAAATCAGACCGATTCTCAAGTACAGTACAAAGCAGAACCGGCCAAGTGTCGCAATGTTGGCATGCGGAGAAAGCACTGTGGGAGAACAGATGGGGGAGAGATTAATTCCAACTGGTGAAAATTCAGAGGATGTAGCTTTGGAGCTAAGCCTTGGAAGGTGGGTGGAACAGAGAGCCCTTCCTACCTACCCAGTGCTGTGGTCGGTGGTTAAATGGCATTACCACATTTGGGCCTCACAAAAGGCCTGCTGGGGAGGTGCTATTATTAGTTTCATTCTACAGCGAGGAAACTGAGGAACAAAAAAAAGAAGGGATCTGTCCCAAGATTCAGGCTAGTAAGTGGTGGAGAGGAGATTTGAATTCATACAGGGTCACTGTAGAGCTGGTGCACATAAGGAGCAAAGGATACAACGCAAGGTGCAGAGCATGCTCAAGGAACAACGGAACAGCGGGGGAGTCTGAGGCTGGTGTGGGAGGAGGGGGCGGGAGACGGTCCTATCTCAAGGGCAACTGTGGAATGTATATGTCACACTCTGTCATATTATATTACATATAATATTTCATGTGACCTCACCACGTCCCTACTCGACAGGTGCTATGCTATTAACCCCATTTTACAGATCAGGGAACTGAGACACAGAGGTTACTCTCACCTACTGTGCCAGCGAAACGTCCTCCCGTGGGTGGAAGCCCTTTGTAAGCTGCCAGACGCCTTGCAGCTGTCCAGTCACTTTCCGCCCCCACCTCCGGTGTACACATCCTGCCCCTTCCCACTCACCCCTCACTCCCGTTCCCACCGCAAGCTTTCAGCTAGCGTGGGCCAGCTCACGGCCACAGGGTTGCCAGGGGTCACTAGATGCCCAGCGCTACTTCTGCTCCCAGAAAGCTTTGCGTTTCCCGGCGAGGACAGGCTTCGGCTCGGGGAGCCCCGCCCCGCGCGGCCCCGCCCACGGGCGCGGG
>NW_007249963.1:641696-643721 GCF_000164805.1 Carlito syrichta | reverse complement strand
CTGCCAGGAGCCCTCGAGGCTTGTGACGGACCCGTGCAGGGGCACACCCGCGCCTTCTCCCTCCCTTAGCTCCCGGGTAGTTGTGGGAGCGCGGATGCTGCTGCTCCTTTCTGTGATTCCGAATGAAGGCCGTTCGAGTTGTCGCTGTGGTTTGGGGTTTTTTGAGAAAAAGTGGGTGAAATAATCCGTTTGGGTCTGGAGAACACCTTTCTTTGTGTTTGGTCGCTGGCGAGAGTAGTTTGCGAGGTGTGGGGGAGGGGAGGGGGAGAAGGGACAGTGTTAGTTTTCCTGCCCGCAGTCTTCGTTCAGTACTTCGTGTACACTGAGATCTCTCTGGAAAGACATGCTCCCACCTGGAGGATAGGAAGGAGGCCTTGGCCTCTGGGGGGTTGCACGTTTCTCGTAAGAACCACGGCCTAGCGCAGTGGCCTTCGCCCTGGCCTTAACCCAATTACAGTTTTTGCTGCTTCCTTGGATTAGGAGCCCGTGGTCAGTGTCCACCCCAAGGCTAGCTGGCAGACGGTCCCTTCTGTGACCTAACTATCCCCTCTCCCCCGCACCTGACAACCCTCCTTCCTGAAACTTGTGTAACCTCTTATTAGCATAAAGAAAACAGGTACCTTGACAGTCACCTAATGACTAACAAGTTCCCTTTGGTTTATGGGTGCAAACCCTTCCCAGCTTAACTTTCTGAAACAAAGTTTATCAAGATGTGTAGATTCAAGTTTCTGGTGCTCCCATGGCACGTTTGACTTGAGTCTAAGGACACTTAACACCTTTTTCTGCAAAACCACCTTAGCCAAAGTTCCTTCCCCGGGGACTTTTAAAATTCTTTCTCGGCCTAAACTTCAGTGTTAACAATCAGTATCAATCTACAAGTGTTGATCAACAAGTGTTCCTCCGATGTTGTTTTTGTGGAGTGCATTCTTATGCAAAATGGAATTGGGGCTAAACTGGTTTGTTTGCTGCAGCTCTTCAGAATTGCCGATTGTGTAGGCGGTTGCCAGACAAGCTTCCCCACCCTCTCCTGGAGGGGTCATTGTGTCGAAGTGCTGGGTGATTCACTGTTTTGTCGATCTGATGCCTTCCTCTTCCCAGGACCCCAACTAATAGGTTGGGGGTTAGTGAGAGTCTTGGAGTGCTCTTGTGTTAGGACCAACCGTGGAAGTTTCTTCCCGGCTCGCTTATCCCACCTGGACCCTCTGGGATTCGTCTCACTGAATCGTCTGTCTCCTAACGAATGGGTACCTGCTGGACTACCACCGTCCCTGGCTCTGTGACATACGGGGTTGAGACCCAGTGCTGGGTGTTACAACAGATGGCACCCTGCCCCCTCAAAGCTGAATGCCAGCCTGCTTGCAAAGTGCCCAGGGACCTGGAGGGAGGAGGAGGCTGTTCGTTCTTCAAGGACTCCCCTCCCAACATTGCCTGATTGATACCTACAGGCCTGCCTGGAGGTGACTTCGGAGGTCTGAGCCCAGCCAGACCCCCTGGAGGCCTCCAGTCCAGCTTTCCGAGGGGAGAGAGCAAAGTCCACACAGAACCATTCTGGCAGTGCCTTCCCCAGCTAGTCTGGCATGTGTGCACCTGCTGAACTGTACTAGCTGCTGGGATGGCCTGGTTATGTTCAGGCTGGCGAAGGTCAGCTGTCAGGACCATTCATTTCTCACGGCCAGTTATCCTTTGTTGGGAAGGCCTTTACATTTCCTTGTGAGGTATGCAGGCCAGGCATAGTTATATATAGGTTGCACTTAAGAAAAGTCAAAGCCCAGTGAGGTTAGGGGACTTGGCTAAAGCCACACTTGAATTAGTGCCAAAAGTGGGACCAGAATCCAGAGACTCCTGACTCCCAAACTGGAGCATCGATTAAAGACCTATGCTGCACTTGGGCTCTGTGATCTAATGTGCATCTGGGATGGGTGATTCAACCTCCCACTCCCCAGGATAACGACTCCCCAATGCTAGGTTGACTTTTTTTTTTTTTTTGAGTTGGAGTCTCACTCTGTCGCCCAGACTGGAGTGCAG
>NW_007249963.1:638925-641474 GCF_000164805.1 Carlito syrichta | reverse complement strand
CCCAGGCGGGTCTGGAGCCTGCGGGCTCAGGCAATCCACTCACCTCAGCCTCCCAAAGCGCGGGATTACAAGCTGAGCCACTGAGCCTGGCTTAGGTTGACTTTTAAAAGATTGTGCCCTTTATAAGGCGGAGGCTACAATTTGGAACCATGACTGGGAGAAAATGGACTGGGAAAACTACGTTGGTCTTTGCAAAGAGCTAGACCTGGATTAGAGAGCATCACTTGCTAACATGCCCTAAGGCAAGCTGCTTGAATCACTCCAGGCCTCAGTGTCTCATCTGTCAAATGGGAGAGTTGAGTTTGCCAACCCAGAGGAGAGTTGTGCTCATTCAGTGGGAAACACCGCCAGCATGGTGCCTGGATTGCAGCTATTGGTCTCTTCTACCCTCAGCCCACCTCCTTCATCTGCCCTACTCCCTCTGTTCCTTTTGGCTTGTTTGTCTATATGTCTCGTTTGACTGGTTGGTAAGGGAGTGGAGTGTGTTGGAGCTAGACTGCCTGGTTTTGAATCCCTAACCCCACCACTTACAGCTCCATGGCCTTGGACAAGCTGTTTAACCTTTCTATGCTTTATTCTACTCTGCTGCACAACGGGAATACTAAAGTCACCTACCTCATGGGGTTGATGTGAGTATTGAAAGGTTCATTTCATGGGAAGGGCTTCAAACTATACCTGTCAGGCTTTAAGTCCTTAGTACATGTTAACTACCATTAACTTCCAAAAGAGGGGGTGCTTTGCTTCATAGGAACATCATGGTTTTTGTTTTGTTATTTTTTTTTTTAGTTGGAATCTCACTCTGTCACCCAGACTGGAGTGCAGTGGCCACTCCTGGCCACTGCAGCCTTGACCTGCTGGGCTCCAGAGATCCCTCCACCTTAGCCTTCCAAGTAGCTGGAACTACAGGCATGACACTGCCACACCCAGCTACTTTTTTTTATTTATTGTAGAGATGACGTCTCACCAAGTTGCCCAGGCGGGTCTCGAACCCCCGGGCTCAGGCAATCCACTCTCTCGGCCTCCCAAAGCGCTGGGATTACAGGCTAAGCCACTGAGCCCAGCCTGTTTTGTTTTTTAATAGATGATTCCAGTGGCTTCAATGTGAATTGTAGGAGATTCTGGTTTTATAGTGTAATTTTCCATAATTTTTGTACATGAGCAAAAGTATGTTGGAGTAGGGGATTTTCCAAGTATCAAAAGAAGTACTGCTTTGGTTTCACTTCTGAGTTAGGCTCATTCTTATCTGAAAACAGCCTCCGGAATTCCCCAGGGCGGACTTGCTTCCCTTCCTAACCACAGCCATTCACTTACAACCCTGAAGCATAGGCTCTTCCAAGTAACACACTGGTGAAACAAAGTGATAAACAGTTTCTGCAGCACTGAATGTGTAAGCATTTGAAGATGGGGGGGCTGCCTCCACCTAGCTTTAGTATTTCCTAGAGCTGTCGCCCAGGGTAAGCTGAAGGTGGTGGGCATCTTGGTGGACAGCGCCCCTTTGCTGGGTGAAGGGTCCCATGGGACCTCTTGATGGGCTGCTCACTGGGCTGGTTTCTTCAGGTCACCGAAAGAATCTGACACAGTCAGTATTTAATTCTAAGAGTAAAAGGAAGAGAAAGAAGATCTTTGATTGTTAAAGTAAAACTTGTTTTAAAGTAAAACATTGAAGATAGTCCCTAGTACCTGGGCAGTTGGACAGAGAGGAAATTTCAGACACCTCTTGTCACCTCACAGCTATGATATAGAAATAGTCTTCTATTTGCACACATTACGGTATGACACAGTTGCACAGTAGAATTTTCACTTGGCTTGCTTTGAAAAGATGCACTTCTGACCTTCATATGGCAAGGGGTGTCATAAGTCATTGTGTTAGTTTGCTGGGCTGCCATAACAAAACACACAAACTGGGTGGCTTCCACAGACTGACATTGTCTTGCAGTTCTGGAGGCGAGAAGTCCCAGCTTGGACTCAGTTCTGAGGGCCTGGAGGGAGAATGTGCTCCTGGGTCGTCTCCTGCCTTCCTGGTGATTTGCAAGTGACTTAGGTTTTCTCTGCCTCCCCTGTTCTCTGCTTCATCTTCACACACATTCTCCCTGTGTGCCTGACTGCATCTAAATTTCCCTTTGTATAAGGACATCAGTCATATTGGATAAGGGTCCATGCTGCTGTCATGACTTAATGCATTACATCTGCAATGACCCAGTTTCCAAGTAAGATCACATTCTAAGGTCGGGGTGGGGATAGGACTTCAGCATGAACTTTGGGGAACACAGTTCTATCCTTAATAGTCACTGGCCAGGCATGGTGGCTCACACCTATAATCTCAGCTCTTTGGGATGCTGAGGTGAGAGGATTGCCTGATGCAACCTAGGTCGCTTGGTGAGACCTCACCTCTACAATAAATCAAAAAATTGACTGGGCATGGTGGCGTGTGCTGTAGTTTCAGGTACTTCGAAGGCTAAGGTGGAAGGATCGCCTGAGCCCAGCAGGTCGAGGCCGCAGTAGTCGTGAGCACTGTGCCACAAAGGTGACAGAGTGAGACTCCAACTCAA
>NW_007249963.1:635212-638855 GCF_000164805.1 Carlito syrichta | reverse complement strand
AAAAAAAAAAAAAAAAAAAAAAGTCAACCCTTGGGGTGTTCAGCTTGCTTAACAAAGGCTCCAGCCATTAAAAGCCAAGTCAGCTGTTCCTGGAAGCAGCTGGCCTCTATGTAAATTTGCAGCAGGACTTGGTGGGTGCTCTTGAGGAAGCCTGGGGTTTTGCTGGTTTGGTGTGCAGCTCTAGGGAGCCTGCCCCCGAGTTGCCCTGTTACAGAGAAACCATCTTGGCTCCGCCTCTTGTACCCTTTTCCTCCTCTCCATGCCCCTGCTTTCAGCTCAGACAGTGGGAAATCAGCATGCAGGGCTCAGTTCCGGGCTCCAGGCAGGCTGGTCCAGTGGTCACGAGCACTGACACTGGAGTCAGACCAGCAGGGTAGATCCCAGCCCCACCACTGACTGGTTGTGTGATCTGCGACATGCTTCTTAACCTCTCTGAGCCTTGGGTCCCTTATCTGTAAAATGGGATAATGGTAAGAGCACCTTGGGAAGTTGTGGGGATTAAATGGGAGGATGCCAGTGAAGCTGAGCAGGATTGGTGTGGGGAAGCTCTCCGTAGTGTTGGCCATTCAGGTGGGCTCTGAAATGCTGTCTTCCCAGGGTACTCCCATCCATTCTGTCCCTGGGCTGGCTTCCAATGCCCACCTTGGTTCATCTCTGCGTGGTGTGGGGAGCCTCAACTCGTCCCCATCGCCTACCAGTTCAGCGTTTGGTGATGCAGGACTCCCCCTGTGGCCAGTGCAACCCAGGTGGCAGCTGCCCCTACTGAGCCATGGCCACTGAGCCTCTACTGATGGCCAAAGACTTTCCAGCCAAAGACTTTCTCCCCCAGAGCTTAACAGGAAGAAGCCCATGCTTTCCTGCCTCTTCCTCTGTTACTTGTGCCCAGATTGCCTTTCTTTCATTTCTCCAAGATCTTTTTCTCTATTGTTGTTGTTATTATTATTATTGTTATTTCAATAGCTTTGAGGGGTACAGATAGTTTGGGTCTGGGCTTTAAGTGTACCTACCATCCCCACCTGTGCACATTGTACCCTATAGGTGATTTTTTTGTTCCTCCACCCTGTCCCCCTTCCCCATCTGAGTCTCCAGGGTCCATTCTTTTACTCTTGTTTTTTTTTGGAGTCAGAGTCTCTTTGTCACTCAGGTTAGAGTGCAGTGGCGCAATCATGGCTCACTGCAGCCTTTACCTCCTGGACTCAGGCAATCCTTTCACCTTAGCCTCCCGAGTAGCTGGGACTACAGGCGCACACCACTACACCCAGCTAATTTTTGTATTTTTTGTAGAGGTGAGTTCTCACTGTGTTGTCTAGGCTGGTGTTGAACTCTTGGGCACAAGCGATTCTTCTGCTTTGGCCTTCCAAAGTGCTAGGGTTACAGGTGTGAGTCAACGTGCCCAGCCAGGTTTTTTACTCTTGAATTGTCAAACTCAGCTCAGCTATTCACCTCATCTGCAAAACATTTCCTGTTCTTCCTTTGAACTCTCCTGCACTCTGTAACACTTCTTCTGTAGGATTTGGCATGCTCTGCTTTGAACTGCAGTGTCTGGAGCATGGAAACTGGATCTTGGTGTTCACCTGCAGTAGCTCCCTGCAGGGAGCAAGGTTAAGAGCAAGGTCAGCTCACCCAGCATCTGTCTGTGGAGCACTTGTCGTTTGTCACTCTACACTGGCTTTGCAGTGCTTCCAAGGATACCACAAGTGAGAATGTGTCTTGGGTTCTTCAAGGCCAGAGTCCTATCTAGAAAGTAGGTCAGATCTGACATCCTGATGGGCCCTCTGACTAGTTAATGCCAACTGTTTGAGTGGATGGGGGCAGTGGAAAGCAGACTTTCAGGTTGGCATTATAATTAATCAAGTGGTGAAACCCTGGTATTGCCTAAAGTTATATAGCAAGTGAATGACCTTGCTGGGAGTAGAACAGGTCACTGTTCTTAGGCACTGACTAAGCCACACCTCCCACCCACTATAAAACTTCAAATGAGAAAACAAAGCCTCTCCCCTTCATGGCAGCCTTGTGGGAGGAATAGTTTATTCCCAGAATTGAGTTGTTAAGGATCTGTGTTACTATTTGAACGCATTTCTGGGCAGCCAAGCTTGCCAAGGCTGAGATACACGCCTGGGTTTTTGGTCGAGTTGCAGGTGGTGGGTAGTAGTGAATGTGGCACAGAGGCAAGACATGACCTTCCAAGGCTGAGTGGAACTGGGATCCCATCTCTGGCAGTCAGGGTTCTCCAGAAAAACAGGACGAGTAAATATACACATACTCGGGTTTAAATCAAGGAATTGGTGGCCACTGCTGTGGAGCCTGCAAGCCCAAGGTCTGGGGGCACCCAAAAACTCAGTAAACTAAGCAGGACCTGGGTGCTGCTGGCTTGGGGCAGAATCTTTTCTTTCTCAGGGAAACCTCAACTTTGCTCTAAGCCCTTCGACTAATCGCACGAGGCCCACCTGGATGATTGAAGATAATCTCCTTTTCTTTTTTCTTTTTTTGAGTTGGAGTGTCACTCTGTCACCCAGACTGGAGTGCAGTGGCTGCTCCCGACCACCGCAACCTCGACCTGCTGGGCTCCGGCGATCCTTCCGCCTCAGCCTTCCAAGTAGCTGGAACTACAGGCACGTGCTACAACGCCCGGCTAACTTTTGATTTATTGTAGAAATGATGTCTTGCCAAGTTGCCTAGGTGGGTCTCAAACCTGCAGGCTCAGGCAATCCACTCACTTCAGCCTCCCAAAGCACTGGGATTACAGGCTGAGCCACCGAGCCCAGCTAATCTCCTTTGCTTAAAGTCGCCTGGTTGATTGTAGATGCTACCACATCTACAAAGTACCCTCAGAGCAACACCTAGTAGGTTAGTGTGTATAACTGAATCACTGGGAATGCCAGCTTAGTTCCTTGACATACGAAACTCACCGTCACACCGTCCAACTCCATCTCTTCCTGGACAAGCTTTGTGGACCTCGGTTTCCAAATTGGCAAAAGGAAAAGAGTAACATCTTTCTTGGAGATGTCTTTTGAGGATTCAGAGACACTTTTATGTTAAAGGGCTAGGAATAGGAACATAGGAATCAATGTTCAGTTGATGATTTGCCTTTACTGCTCCTGAGCTCCAGGTCAGGCCTTCAGGACACCCCTGTCTTCTAGGGGAAATGGCTGAAGACTGGGACCTACTTCAGCATGAAAGGAATCCTTCCCTTCCCAAGGGGGGAGACCATACTGGAAATGGTTGAATAAGTTGGGGCTGTTCCATGCCGAGAAGATCAGACTGTTGAAGGAACGTGATTACCAGATTCAAATATTTGAAGAGTTGTCATGTGAAGGAGGTCTTGGACTGGGGTGTTTGTTAAAATGTAGATTGATCACTTGAGGCCAGAAGTTCAAAACCAGCCTGGGCAACATAGCGAGATCCCATCTCTGTAAGAAAAAAATTGAGCTGGGCTCGGTGGCTCAGCCTGTAATCCCGCCCTTTGGGAAGCTGAGGTGAGTGGATTGCCTGAGCCCGCAGGCTTGAGACCTGCCTGGGCAACTTGACGAGACCTCATCTCTACAATAAATCAAAATTCAGTCGGGCGTGGTAGTGCAGCTGTGGTTCCAGCTACTTGGAAGACTGAGGCAGAAGGATCACCGGAGCCCAGCAGGTTGAGGCT
>NW_007249963.1:631727-635192 GCF_000164805.1 Carlito syrichta | reverse complement strand
CTGCACTCCAGTCTGGGTGACAGAGTAAGACTCCAACTCAAAAAAAAAAAAAAGAAAAAAATTTTTGTACATTAGCCAAGTGTAGTGGTACACACCTATAATCCCAGCTACTTGGAGAAGAGCCCAGGAGTTCGAGGTTGCAGTGATCTGTGATCATGCCCCTGCACCCCAACCTGGATGACAGAGAAGAGACCTCATCTCAAAAAAAAATAAACAAATAAAAAAATGTAGACTGCTTGGTACACCAATCTACCACTAGGCTGGCTGAGTACCTCTGGAGTTTTCCAGACCTCTCTGGGAGTTCTTACACCAGCCCAAGCTTGAGGCCCTCTGCCATAGCTCTCTTGCCCCAATGCTCCTCCATGCCCAACAACACCTGAATGGAGGGTGTCTGACTGAAAGCCCTCCTATGAATTTAAGGACCGGCAAAGCTAAAAATTGGGCCAAAGTGACGTGCTTGGGTAGCAGGGCCTCAAGCTCGTGTCTGGGCTTTACAGGTGTTTTGCAGTTGAAGCCCAATTTCTCTGTCTCCTTTTTTTATTTTTTCACATTTTCTAAAGAACATCTCGCTGCATGGAGATGGGGTAGATAGGAGCATGGGGCACTTGACTTGCCAAAACACCAACAACAACCACCACCACCTAATAATGAATGCAGAACTAGATTGCACATAAATGCAGTTTGGATGTCATGCTTAAGTTTCAGAACAGGCAAGGCTGAGATTAAAATGTCAGATCAGGAGAGAACTTTCTGAAATGCTCTGTATCATGGTTGAAGGGTGAGTTACATGGAGCCTTAGCTTTGCCATCAAATTGTACAGCAAAGGTTTCTGCATTTCTGCATGTGTCAACCCCAGCTAAAAACTGAAAGTCGTTGAGCGTGAGGGGTAGAGGTATTGAAGATGTAACAGTGTTGATCATGGCTGGGCATAGTGGCTCTTACCTGTAATCCTAGCACTTTGGGAGGCTGAGATGGGAGGATCACTTGAGCCTAAGAATTTGAGACCAGCCTGGGCAACACAGCAAGACCTTGTCTCAACAAAAAGTCAAAAAAAGTCCCAGCTACTGGGGAGGCTGAAGTGGGAGGATCACTTGCACCCAGGTGTTTGAGGCTGCAGTGAGCCTTGATTGTGCCGCTGCACCCCAGCCTGGGCAACAGAGCTAGACCGCCCCCAACTTAAAAAAAAAAAAAAAAAAAAAGAATTTTGGTCATACAAGAAACAGGGTGATGGGTACCTGGAGAGGTCACTATATTATTCTGTATTATGTTTATGTATATTTGAAATTTCCCATAATGAGAAAAATACAAAAACATTGTGTATTTTGGGGGACCAGTTGGCCTTCCCTGCCCACTGGGATAATCTAGCATGAAATACACGAACCAAAATGAATCTTTGCTGCCGCCTTCCTGCCCCTCTGTCCCCAGACCCCCAGCTCCCAACCCCTGAGCCTGCTGGAGGGTTTCTGGCATGAGAAGCAGCGTGGAAAAGCAGAGCCTTCAGGGGGAAGCCCTGTCTGTGTGTTGCAGGTGCTGTGGTTTCTGTTTGGAAACTAGTTCTTTTGATCCCTGGCCTCTCATGGGGAGTCACTTCGAATCTAGGCCTCTCGTATCCTTGCTTCAGCCACCTGGAGTATGTCTGCCAGTTTTTTTTGCTGTCTCTCTGCCTCCTCCAGGGGCCCTCAGAAGTGAGGTTACCTGTGTCACATTTTATTATGGAAAACACCAAGCACATGTTACCCGTGGGGAGAAGGGCACTGGATACTGACCACCCTAGCCCAGCTCCCTGTCGTGCAGCCTTGACAGTTGCCAGTTTATAGCCAGTCATGTTTCCCCTGCAGCCCCCACCTTCTCCGCCTGCCCCCCCTATTATTTTGAAACAAATCCCAGCCATCATTTCTTGTGATTATTGTGCCAGCCCTCTGCAGGGACTTAGCAGAGAGAAGAGAAAGGCCTGGCATTGTTTCTTTCTAGCTCTTCCCACTTCCTTCATTGCCTCAAAACCTGTCAAGATTTCAGCCTGTGTCCGTAAATCATAAGGACTCCCCTAAACATAGCTACAGTGCTGCGAGCACACCTGCAAGGAATGAACAAGAAGGCTTTATTTTTTATTACTATTAGCTTTCGAGTAAA
Source organism: Carlito syrichta (assembly GCF_000164805.1). NCBI lineage: Eukaryota > Metazoa > Chordata > Mammalia > Primates > Tarsiidae > Carlito > Carlito syrichta. The sequence goes on along the minus strand of NW_007249963.1, from coordinate 633,062 downwards.
AGTCTCACTTTGTCACCCAGGCTGGAGTGCAGTGGCACGATCATGTCTCACTGCAGTTTTCACCTCCTGAGCTCAGGCAATCCTCCTGCTTCAGCCTTCCCAGAGCTGGGACTACAGGCATATGCCACTACGTCTGGCTTTTTTTTTTCCTTTTAGAAACAAGGTCTTGCTATGTTGTCCAGGCTCCCAAGGTGTTGGGATTACAGGCATGACCCACCACACCTGACCAAGAATTATTTAATATCATCATGTATTCAGTCAGTGTTCAAATTTCTCCAGGTATGTCACGGATAGTTTTCATGATTGGTTGGTTTGGATCACAGTCCAAACAAGATTTATACCTTGCATTTTACCAGCTGTTTTGCATGATAAGGTAATATTCTAAGCCTAGGCAACATAGTGAGACCTTGTCGCTACAAAAAAATTTTTTTTAAATTAGCCAGATGTGGTAGTATGCACCTGTGGTCCCAGCTACTTGGAAGGCTGAGGTAGGATTGCCTGAACCCAGAAAGTCAAGGTTGTGGTGAGCCATGATCATGTCATGGCACTCTAGTCTGGATGACAAAGTAAGACTTTGTCTCAAAAAAAAAAAAAAAAAAAAATTCTAGCACTCAGGAGCTTTATTTGATTTGCATGGAGATGCCTCCTGCCACCACTGCTGTCGTAATCTGTATGACACATCATGAAGCGAATGTGGGTGGCAGTAGCAGAATGTACCCTGGATGGCTCCAATGAAGAGACTCAAGTGAATGACTACTTCTTCTCCGTGGGAAGGGGTGGGAGGAGTGGCCAGAGCCCTGGAGAGGGGCTGTCGTCATAGATCTTGGGGGAAAGGCCCTGACCTCTCTGCTCCAGCCTCCCACTGGTGAGCCCAGCTGGACGCCAGTCAGCACAGGAGCCCGAGTCTGAAAGGGTCAGTTTCTGGGGGGCATACGGATCTGGAAGAGCACACAAGAACCAGGCTAAGCTGGCTGTGAAATGAAAATGCCTGCAGCCGAATCCTGGTTCTGTCACTTCACTAGCTGTAGGACTTAGGCAAGTTGCTTAACCTCTGTGTGCCTCTGTTTCTTCCTCTGTAAGTGGGGATAATATCACTACCTACTTTACAGGATGCTGAGCAACTTAAACAAGGTAATGGACGTAGTGCTGGCCCACAACGAGTGCTCAGTAAACCGGGCTAGAGTTGTAATCCAGTGCTGTTAGAAACCACCAGGCAGGGCCGGGCTCAGTGGCTCAGTCTGTAATCCTAGCACTTTGGGAGGCCGAGGTGAGTGGACTGCCTGAGCCTGCGGGTTTGAGACCCGCCTGGGCAACTTAGCGAGACCTCATCTCTAC
>NW_007249963.1:617508-631453 GCF_000164805.1 Carlito syrichta | reverse complement strand
CAAAAAAAAAAAAAAAGAAAGAAACCACTAGGCCGAGCAGGACAGAGGCCCTCTTTATGTGACTCCTTGTTTCTCTCTAGCCCCAATGACTCCAGTTTGCCTCCAGCCTAAAGACCGGCCTCGCTGCTCTTCCTCTGATGTCATCCTTCTCTTGGACACCACACTGTTCTTTGTCTTTGAAGATTCTTCCAGCCCTGAAGGTCAAAGCAGGTCTTCATCCCTCCTCCTCCAGAGGGATAAATGCGAGGCCCAGCCACGCCAAGCTGGGACTGCTCACAAAGGGAGTTTCAGGGGCAGACTCACTGGACAGTATTCAGGTCCCACCATGGCATAAACAGTGCACGTGGACAGCTACAGAGGCTTCGAGACTTTGCAAGGAGAGGGGAACAGCCTGAATAATTGTTATTTGTTTTTGTTCTGAGTTGGTATCTTACTCTGTCACCCAGACTGGAGTGCAGTGACACGATCATGGCTCACTCCCGCTTCGACCTCCTGGACTTCAGTGATCCTTCTGCCTCAGCCTCCTGGGTAGCTGGGACTACAGGTGCACACCACTGCGCCTGACTAACTTTTTTCATTTTTTTTTTTGTAGAGACAAGGTCTCACTATGTTGCCCGGGCTTGTCTTGAACTCCTGGGCTGAAGTAGTCCTCCCACCTTGGCCTCCCAAAGTTCTGGGATTACAGGCATGAGCCACCTTGCACAGTTTCTTATTTTAGATAGAATAGGACAAACACTGTCGGAGAAAACCTAGAAGCTATGGGTTTTAGAAAAGAGAACCCAGTTTTGGCTACAGGGTCCAAACTGAGAAGTTTGGATGGGTGGGTTCCTGGCCGAGAGGGGTGTGGTGGGGAGGGCTCTCCAGCAGTTCCAGCTCTGGACAAGTCACTGGGATTGAGTTTTTTGTTGTGATAAAGGGTCCTGGCCCACAAGTTTATGATGGCTTCCTATGGCGAGTGTGGAAACTTCCCTTTTTTAAAAATTGGGTCCCAGCCCTACAAGGGTAAAAAAATCACCTACACACAAATAAAAAGTAACTTAATGATGGGTTTGGTTTAACCTATTCTTTAAGTTAAGAGCACAGACCATAAACCTGCAATGTATACAACAGTACTTGTAAAACACATACTGCTCTGGTCTGGGTCATTGAGAATATCCAAAAAAGAAGACAACAGGAATAGTCATTACTGGCTGCCAGGGCTAGCTGGTATCACTTTCTCGTGAAACTCAGATTGAGTCAGGCACGGTGGCTGCTCCTGTAATCCCAGCACTTTGGGAGGTGCAAGCAAGAGAATTGCCTGAACTCAGGGGTTTGAGACCAGCCTGGGCAACTTGGTGAGACCTCGTCTCTACAATAAATCAAACAATTAGCCAGATGTGGTGGCGTGCATAGTTCCAGCTACTTGGAAGGCTGAAGCAGAAGGATCGTCTGAGTCCAGCAGGTCGAGGCTGCGGTAGCCATGAACATGCCACTGCACTTCAGCCTTGGGTGATGGAGTGAGACTCCGACTCAAGAAATTCAGATTGATTTGTCAGCAGCTAATCATTAATTGCAGCTCTTCAGAATCAAAAAGTAGTGGAGAGAAGTCAGGATGTGTACGTAGCCTCTTAAATGTTGAAAGGGGCTTTTTTCAACTAATTCCTTAAAATGTGAATTAGGTATTATTATCCTCTCATTTCAGGGATGGGAAAACTGAGGGTCAAAACTGGCCCAAGGTCCAGGCGTAGCTTATGCCTTTTTACTCAGTGGTTTTGAACCTGAGCCCTCCTATCCAGCAGGCTACCTTGAACTTTGCTGACTGTGCCAATTCCATTACAAAGGCCACAGCCCCTTTTCACTTTGTCGGTATAAACATTTTTTTTTCTTTTGAGTAGGAGTCTCACTCTGTCACCCAGGCTGGAAGGTAGTGGCACGCTCCCGGCCTCCACAGCCTCGACCTGCTAGGTTCAGGCGATCCTTCTGCCTCAGCCTTCCAAGTAACTAGATCTATAGGCACACGCCACCATGCCTGGCTAATTTTTGATTTATTGTAGAGGTGAGGTCTCACCAAGTTGCCCAAGCTGATCTTGAACCTGTGGGCTCAGGCAGTCCTCTCACCTGGGCCTCCCAAAGTGCTGGGATTATAGGCGTGAGCCATTGAGCCAGCCTGTCAGTATAAACATTTTAACTGCATCCTCCACCCGTCCCTGCCCTGAGAGATTGAGAACTGTCCCAGAGTTAGGTTCCCTGGGAAGTGAACTCTGAGATTGCATTGAGTATGCAGGAGGTTTACCAGAGGCCCTTTGGATCAACACCTGGAAGGGAGGTCAAGGAAGCAGGATTAGATGGAGGCTGAAATGGAGTTGTGATGCAGGCTGTGATGAACCAGGCACTCTGGGGCTGACATGGTGCGTCAGACTTGTCCCAGATTGGGCCCAGGTGGCCCAGCCTCTCCACCCTTGCCTGATGGGTCATGGGATGTGGGTGCCCTGGGAAGGGTGTGACATTGAGTGAGGCGTCTCTCAGCAGCTGGAGGCTGGCTGCCCACAAGTCCCCAGGAGATGTTCCAAGTACTTTGAAGGGGATCTGTGTAGCACATGTCCACATGCATGACCTTAGCTTGTGGGGAAATGCTTTCTCTCATTCATCACTTATATGTTCCTGTTAGTTTCATAATAGGCTCTCAGTAAAGGAGAGTTGAATGAATACATGAAGGACTGTCTAAGAAGATGTATTCAATAACTGAGAACGTGTAGGTTAAAGTATTTCTCTTCCCTGGGTCTGTAACCAAGATTCTTGAGAATTATGCAATCTTCTTACCAGATATTCCTGGCTTTTTGTTTTTTGGGGTTTTTTGGGTTCCTGTCACCCAGGCTGGAGTGCAGTGACATGGTCATAGTTTGCTGCAGCCTCACCTTTCTGGACTCAGTTGATCCTTCTGCCTCAACCTCCTGAGTAGCTAGGACTCTAGGAACATGCCACCACACCTGGCTAATTTCTATTTTTTATAGCATCGAGGTCTTGCAATGTTGCCTAGGCTGGTCTCCTGGGTTCAAGCGATCCTCCCACCTTGGCCTCCCAAAGAGCTGGGATTACAGGTGTGAGCCACTGCATCTGACCAGGATAGTCCTGGTTTGTGGTTGTGGCCCAGCCGCATTGTTAATAGCGCATTCTTACCTGCTGAACAGATGGATCTTCTCACGACTGAATCCTCAAATATTTTCTTGTACCCACCTTCTACTCTTTATCATGAAGTGAAGACTTTATTTTTAATGTCAAAATCAGTTCCACTGTTGTACTTTGAGCTCATCTCTGTTGTGTTCTGAAGGACCTTGGTTTATAGTTAATTTTTCTCCTAAATTATTTCCTTACAAACATGTCTTACAATCCTGTCTTCAAGACAAAACAAAACAAACCACTGCTCTGATGCATTTCTCTGCTCACTTTCATGGCCAAAATTCTTGAAAGTGTCTGTGTGCAGATTCCAATTTGTCAACCCCCATTTATTCTTCAGCACAGTATCATTTGGTGTCTACCCTACGTTACTTTTTAAGGCCACCAACAGCTTTGTTGTTGCCAAGTTCTATGATACTTTTCTGTCCTTATCTTATTTAACCTCCAAGAGTTTCAACATAACCAGCCATTCTCTTCTTCTTGAAGCCCTCCTGGATTCCAAGATATGGCTGTCCCAGATTTCCCCAGCACCTCACTGCCTGCTCTCCCAGTCTGCTTTGCCGGCTTCTCTGTTTGACCTGTGTTTTTTTTTTTTTTTTTCAACAATTTTTTAACATTTTTTTGAGTCGGAGTCTCACTCAGCCCAGGCTGGAGTGCAGTGGCATGCTCATGACTCACCACAGCCGCAAATTCCTGAGCTCAGTCAGTCCTCCCGCCTTAGCCTCTCAAGTAGCTAGGACCACAAATACATACCACCATGCATGACTAATTATTTTATTTTTTATAGAGATGAGGTCTCACTGTGTTTCCCAAGGCTGGTCTCGAACTCCTGGACTCAAGCAATCTGCCCTCCTTGGCCTCCCAAAGTCCTGGGATTATAGGCATGTGCCACTGCACCTGACCTTTTTTCAAACTTTTTTTTTTTTTTTAAAGATAATGGGGCCTCCTATGTTGCCCAGACTGGCCTTGAACTCCTGGGCTCAAGCAGTCCTGCTTCAGCCTCCCAAGTAGCTGGGACTATAGGCGTGTGCTGTGACACAGGGCTTCTGCCTGATCTCTTAATGTTGCAGTGCCTTGGGACTCGGTGCTAACCTCCTCTCACTCTACTTTCTTGCATTTTCATCAGTTCCTGTGACTTTTTTTTTTTTTAATCTTACTGTGTTCCCTGTTTATATCTCTGGGTCAGACCTTTGCTTGAAATTGCAGATGTTACCTCATCAATGTAATTGATGCTTCTACTTGACTTTTCGCATCTCAGATTTAGCATATCCAAAATGGAAAAACTGTTTCCCTTTTAAACTGTACTTCCCACAGCTAACTCACCAAGTTAGTCAAGTCAGAAATCTAGGAATCACCCTTAATTCTTCCCTTTTCTTTGTCCTCCCATATCCAGTTTATCAAAAAGTCCTGACTTCTTTTTCTAAAATATATCATGGATTCTTGCACTTCTCTAATTGTTATCACTACCTTTCCCCAGACTATTATCTACCGTCATGTAAATTACTACAGTAGCTTCCTCCTGGGCTTCTGATTTTCATGCTTGTATTTCTGTGAAGACTGGATGGGAGGAGGTGAGTAAAAGTGATCTTACACTACTGATGCCAATAAGAAAAGACCAACACCCCAGTAGGAAAATGGGCAAAGGCCACAAGCAGTTCACAAAAAAGGGAATACAATTACTTTTAAACTTGTGAAAGATGTTCGACTTCACTTGTGATGAGAGAAATATTAATTACAATTACAATGAAGTATGAGTTTTCATCTTATCAGATTGGCACTTTCATCCATTGTTGGTAGGAATTTTAATTGGCACAAACTTTTTGAAGGACTATTGGGTAGAGTTCATCAAAGAAATAATGCACATATCTGTTGACCCAGTGTAAATTATAGGAGTGTCTCTTACTTGCTCATGTATGCAAAGAAGTCTGTATGAGCACATTTTAGTATTTGTTAAAAGAAAAGATTGGAAACAAGTAAATATTTGTCATTAAACTAATTAGGCTGGGCCTGGTGGCTCACACCTGGAATCCCAGCACTTTGGGAGGCCCAGGTGGGAGGATTACTTGAGTCCAGGAGTTCAAGATCAGCCTGGGGAACATAGTGAGACCTCATCTCTACAAAAAATAAGTTAGACAGGTGTGGTGGTACATGCCTGTAGTACCAGCTACTCAGGAGGCTGAGATGGATCACTTGAGCCCAAGAGATCAAGGCTGCAGTGAACCTTGATCGTGACACTGCTCCAGCCTGGGCAACAGATTAAGATCCTGACTCAAAAAAAGCAGCTAATTAAATACATTACAGTAACAGACAAATGAGTATTCTGTTTGGGTGTTATCTATATCTTGAATGCATTTGTCTCCTCTTTTCAAATAGCTAGCTCTTTCTCCTTCACTTACCATAATTATTTCATTAGTTCACTTATATTTTTGGTTCCTTCTCCTTTTATAATATAAAGTCTGAAGGGGCAGGATCTGAATATATTTTTTCACTATTTTATCCCCAGCATCTAGTGTTATTTTGACATTCAATTTAAAAATGACTACCTGGGTCTCAAATAAAAGTCTATGTCATCCTTACTGGTGAAACATTAAAAGCATTCCCATTAAATTAGTGAGCAAGAATATCAGATATCACCATTACCATTTAACATTATTTGGGAAGCATAGCCAATGCAATTAGACAAGAAAATTAAATATGAAATTTAAATTTTAGGAAGAGTTGAAAATATTAAATTTTATATAACTCTATACTTTGGGGGAAAATATAAATTAACAGAAAATCTAATGGAAGAATTGTTATTGTGCCAACCCTTGGCTGTTGTTGCCAAAGTGATTTTTTGCTAGGTAGTAATTTTTAGGTTAACCTTTTAGTTAAATATAATTGCAAACTTTTTTTAAAGTTGCAAGTATAGTACATGTATTCTTTACCCAGATTTACCTATTATTTACATTTTGCTTAATTGATGTATATTAGTAACTGTCTTTTTATGTACATATGTAATTTTATTTTTTGAGTTGGAGTCTCAGTCTGTTACCCAGGCTGGAGTGCAGTGGCACATTTACGACTCACCTCCTGGGCTCAGTGATCATTCTCCCTCTGCCTTTTTAGTAGCTGGGACTACAGGCATTTACCACCATGCCCTACTAATTTTTTTTTTTAATTCATTATTTTTAAAAATATGGAACACTTCATGAATTTATGTTGCTTCCTTGCACAGGGCCCATGCTATACTTCTCTGTATCATTCCAATTTTAGAATATGTGCTGCTGAAGGAAATGCCCAGCTAATTTTTTGTAGAGACAAGGTTTAGCTATGTTGTCCAGGCTGGATGTGAACTCCTGAGCTCAACCAATCCTTCGCCTTGGCCTCCCAAATTGCTGGGATTACAGTGTGAACCACCACACTCAGCCTGTAATTCTTTTTGTTCTAAAACATTTTAGAGTGAATTGAAGACATTGCATCCCTCAAGACCCAGATACTGTAGTGTATATTTCCTGAGAACAATGATTTTCTTTTCTGTAACCAGTTATCAAAATCAGAAAATTTACTGTGAATCTAAGGCTGTTACCTAATCTACTGTCCATATTCAGACTCTGTCAATGATGTTCTTTATAGCTACTTTTTCTCCTGGATCAAATACAAGATCTAATCCTCTAGCATTTAATTCAAGATCACACGTTACGTTTAGTTGCCAAATCTGTTTAGTATCCTTTAATCTGGAAAAGTTCCTCAGTCTGGTTTTTCTTGACTTTCAGATTTTTGAAGAGCACAAATCAGTTAATGTGTAAAAATGTCTCCCAATTTTGATGTATCTGATATTTCTTCATGATAGATTGGAAATATGATTTTTGGTGAGAGAACCACAGAACTGGTATTGTGTCCTTTATATCAGGAGACACTTGAATCAGTTGGGTTTAACTCCATATTTGATGATTGATTTGACTGTTTGGTTAAGATGGTGTTGGGTTTCTCCTGTAGTGTTAATTATTTTTCTCTTTGTAATTAACATGTAATCTGTAGTGATACTTTGAGACTATTTAAGTATCTTATTATCAGACTTTCACTTGCCAATGTAAGTATCCATTGATGACTTTCTAACTCATCATTCTCCTTTTGTTAGTTGTATTCTACTGTAAGGAAAAGATTTTCTCTTTCCTTCATTTATCTTGTTTATATCTGAGTGAACTGATTTATTCTTTTATTTAACTCACTTTATTCAGTGAGTTATGATTCATTATTATATGATGGGCTTTTTAACCTAATTTTGGCTTCTTGCAGTGTGAGTTTTGGTCATGTAGAATTTCTCTGCTTTCAGTCCTCTCAGTTTTGGGCAGGCCATCTTACTTTCCTTTGTTACAAATCTCTTATAAAGTTTCCCCCATTATAAAAAACCCTCCCAGACTAAAGTTTAACCTAATTTCCTTATAGGCTTGGTGTACTCCTGTATTAGCCACTTGTTTCCCTCTGTTATTGTTTATGTACTATTATAGGTAACATATTCTCATGTCTGTATGATCATGTGTGTATTCATGTGTGTTGCATTAATGCACATATTACAGATTAAGGGACCTTGCTTTATGGTTCTAAAATAGATCGTGTTAGGAATTAGAAGTTTCTCTGTCGGCCAGGTGTGGTGGCTTATGCTTATAATCCCAGCACTTTGGGAAGCTGAGGAGAGAGGATTGCCTGAGCCCGTGGGTTCGAGACCAGCCTGGGCAACTTGACAAGACCTCATCTCTAAATTAAATTAAAAAAACTTAGTCAGGCATGATGGCGCATGCCTGTAGTTCCAGCTACTCGGAAGGCTGAAGAATAAGAATCGCCTGAACCCAGCGGGTCGAGGCTGTGGTGGCCATGAGCATGCCACTGCCCTCCAGCTTGGGCAACAGAGTGAGACTCCAGCTCAAAAAAAAAAAGTTTCTCGGTCTACCAACAACAAATTTGTAAACAAAGTTAGCTATCTCAGGAATCCAAAATTTTAATTTGATTACCTTTGAATTTAACCAAAAAAGCTTTACTTTCCTTAGCAAAAAATGAGAAACGTGATCATTTTCCTTCTTCCTCCGGATTTAGATAGGAACCCGTATTTTAATTTCAGGAAAGAACAACCCATCAGAAGTAGGATCTCTATAAAAATCAAGAGCTCAGCTATTCAGCAGATATCTAGTAAGGGTCTGTTATATGCCAGGCTCTGGCGTGGGCAGTGGCCATACAGTAGGAATCAAGCAGAGTCCCTGCCCTCAAGAAACTAGAATTCTTGTGGGACAGATGGCAAACAAATAAATGTGTATTTAGCTGGTGCTAAATACAGTGGGAAAAAGTAATAAAGTAAGTGATATATTGGCCAGAGACAGTATGGTTAAGAAAGAACAGTTCTGGTCAGGCGTGGTGGCTCACTCCTATAATCCCAGCACTTTGGAAGGCCAAGGCTAGAGGATTGCCTGAGTCCAGGGGTTTGAGACCAGCCTGGGCAACTTGGTGAGTCCTCATCTCTATAATAAAAAAAATTAAGTCTGGGATGGCGGCGCATGCCTGTGGTTCCACCTACTTGGAACACTGAAGGGGAAGAATCACCTGAGTCCAGCAGGTCGAGGCTGTGGTGGCCATGAGCATGCCACTGCATTCTAGCCTGGGTGACAGAGTGAGACTCCAAAAGAACAGTTCTGTAGGAAGAAAGAGCAGCAAAAAAGTGGACAATGCTTGGTAGGCCTGAGGATTGAGCGAGGGGGCACTGCTGCCTTGAGAGATCAAGATGAAGAGTCAGCAAAGCAGACCTCCTTGGTGAGGTAGGAGAATAAAGAGGTGCCTGCATGACACGTTTGAAGAAGCTATGTCCAGAAGGAGGTAGTCACTAAGTCAGATTGTGCTGGTGGGTTCAGTACAATGAGGACAGAGAACTGCTGGATTTGAGAGACCTTGACATACTCTTGCTGTAGAGTGGTGGGAACAGAATCCTCACTGGAATAGGTTTAGAGAAAATATACTGCGTCCAGATAACTCAAGTATTTTGCTTTAAAGGGGAGCAGAAAAAGGGAATGCGATCTAAAACGGAGCATGGGACCAAGGGAGGGTTGTTTTGAAGATGGAGGTGTCAGTGTATGTGAGCGGGCTGATGGGAAATGACTGTTGATGCAGGAGAGGGGGTAGCAGGAGCAGTATCGTGCGCACCAGAGCAGAGTCGTGATGGACTGTGCAAAGGGAGAGACCTGTTAGGTGAGGAACAACACAGCCGATGTAAGAGGGAAGGCAGAGTGTGTCATAGTCAGGCATAGTCACACAGAGAAGCAGGTAAAACCAGTGGGCCACCAGAACATCAGCTTCCTTTTCCTGCTCTTGCTTTGCTTTCTTTTGTTTTTTTCAGTCGGAGTCTCACTTTGTCGCCCAGGCTGGAGTGTGGTGCAGGATCATGGCTCGCCACAACCTCAACCTTCTGGGCACAGGTGATCCTCCAGGCTCAGTCTCCTGAGTAACTGGGACTACAGGTGTGCGCCACCATGCCTGGCTCATCTTTGGGTTTTTTGTAGAGGTTTTGCTATGTTGTTGCCCAGGCTGGTCTCAAATCTCTGGGCTCAAGCAGTTCTCCCACCTTGGTTTCCCAAAGTGCTGGGTTTACAGACCTGAACCACCACGCCCGGCCTCCCAGCTTCTGCTTTGATTTCTCTCCTTGCTTCTGGCATCTGGATTTCCATTTCTTTGACCATCTCGTTTTTTAAAAAAATACCTTAACATTTCTGTGGTCTGTGGGAAGGGGGTGTTGTTCTTCAACTAGTCCAGTGTGCCCTGTTCCTAGAAATCAGAAATTAGGAAAGCATGTGAGAAGCCTTTGTACTAGAGGGAAAAAAATTATACATGGAAAGCTTTTAGTATCATAATTGAAAGTGTCAGTTTCATACTAAATGGTAACTGTATTTGAATGTTTAGAAGAATTTCCTAGCCTTTTAATTAAGTCTCCTTAGTTAAGAAGTAAGTTAAAAGGCAGAAGGACTCATCTGGGTAGGTAAGCATACATCTGGGGAGAGGTTAGATTTATTTTTTAGAACAAAAATAATATGTATCATGTTCCTGATTGTAAGGAATCCGGAATATTATTTTTTATAAAATATTAAAAGTTATAAAAGTATATAAAAGTGGAGTCAGCTCTTCCCCAACCTGTCCCCAATCCATCCGACCTTTCAGTTAATAGTTTGTAATAGTACTTTCCAGAATTTTCTATGTATAATCAGTGTTTGCTCCCAACTTCACTGTTTGATCTGTTTTCGACAGAGAACTAAATAAGAACTGCCTGCTGGCAACAGTGATTTCCAGATCTCATCTAACTTGCAAGTATTTTAAATTCAGAGGCTGTATAAATGCATATAATTTAAATTGTGCAGATTAGAATGGCCTGTCTCAGAAGGACAGGACATAAGACTGACCTTTGTTTCTGAATTAAATGTTCTTTGATTCTGACATAATGAAATGCCAATTTTAGCTTTTGACTCGTGGGTTTTCATGATCACTGAACAGTGAGCATAGTGCAGTTTTAAAGACTACTTAATAATGAAATAGGGATTTTTTTTTTTTTTTTTTGAGTGAGTCTCACTCTGTCGTCCAAGATGGAGTGCAGTGGCATGCTCATGGCCACCGCAGCCTGGACTTGCTGGGCTTAGGTGATCCTTCTGCCTTAGCCTTCCAAGTAGCTGGAACTACAGATGCATGCCACCACGCCCGGCTAACCAGGCTAATTTTTGTAGAGAAGAGGTCTCACCAAGTCGCCCAGGCTGATCTCGAACCCCCGAACTCAGACAATCCTCTTACCTCGGCCTCCCAAAGTGCTAGGATTACAGGCTGAGCCACCGTGCCCAGCCAAAATAGGGATTTCTACTAAGCACATTTTTTGGTATTTTATAGGAGAATGAGGTATTAAGAGAAAAGTGTGAAGCTGTGGATCACAGTTCTCAGCATGAGGAGAATGAAGAAAAGGTGTCATCCCAGAAGGAGAACTCGCTGGAGCAGAAAAATGAAGATAAAAACAAAGTAGCAGAGAAACCTGACAGGGAGGCGGAAAAGACCCCTGAATTTGGAAGTGAGGTAAGCATGTCAGAATACTCCAGCCTTGCCATGTTGGCTTTAGTGTAGATTTCGTAGCACTGACAATTTGTTGAGAATGAACTATTGGTATGCTCTACTGTGAGCAAGTCTCATGTGTGAAAATACATATATTTTTTAACTGTAGGGGTTGTCATTTGATTTATAAATGAGTCAGCACATAGAATTGTTTTCTCTGGTTAAACTCAAGATTTTGTGTGCATATAGACACACATCCCTCCAGGAACTTGCCTTCAGTTTTTGCTAGTTGTGTTTGCCAGGGCAAGAGATGAAGAGTTGCCTGGCCTGCTGAGCCTAGTAGTCCTGAACAGACAGCCATGCTGGCAAGGTCAGGGAGAGCAAGTCAGAGGACCGGCCCTAGAGACAGGTCCCCCTCGATTCCAGCTAAGGCTTGGACTCTTGTGCTTGTTCAGTCTCCCAGCATGCCAGGCTGAACTAGACTGATCATCAAGGAACTCATTTTGTGCCTCCTGCTTAGACCAAGGGCCAGGCCCAGGGGGAGTACCTCCTGGGCTCCTCATCTCTAGCTGTGAGAAGTATGGAAAGATGGACTCCGGGAACCAGGCATCCCCTTTCACATGGGCCTTATGCTGAGCTCTACTCATCCCTGCTGAGGTCCTGCCTACAAGCCTGGCAAACAGGTGCCCCCAGAGGCGAGCTTGGAGGTTCCATCGGGCTTTAATCATGTGGCACTCCACCTAGAAGGGCAGCCTTGACTTGCCTGCATGGTTCTTTTGCTGTGACGTGCTTTGGCATGTCCCCTCCCCTACAGGTGAAGTTTGGGGCTGTGCCTTGAACACCCTTGGAGGATGGAGGGCACCATGCCCTAGTCTTCCTCCTGAGACAGCTGCCGTCACGGCAGCCTTGATCATGTAATATGACATCAAACATTACTTCACTTTATGGAGTGAAATCAGAAAACAGCTTTGTTCTCTTTGCCTACTCAGCACTCCTTTGGCCCCTCTGACCTGTTCTAGCTTGTTCTAGGGGAACGAGTTCTTCTCTACACCTTGGGTGGGATCTAGGGCAGGCCCCAAAACTTCTAGATACTCAGATAAAACTCCCTCTGAGCCAGGCTCGGTGGTTCAGCCTGTAATCCCACGCCTTGGGAGGCTGAGGTGAGTGGATTGCCTGAGCCCGCGGGTTCGAGACCCGCCTGGGCAGCGAGACCTCATCTTTACAATAAATCAAAAAATCAGCTGGGCATGGTAGCACATGCCTATAATTCCAGCTACTCGAAAGACTGAGGCGGAAGGATCACTGGAGCCCAGCAGGTTGAGGCTGCGGTGGCCGGGAGCGGCCCACTGCACTCCAGTCTGGGCAACAGAGTGAGACTCAAACAAAACAAAACAAAACAAAAAAACTCCCTCTGGTCAGCCCAGTGCAGCAATTGATAGGGATAATCCAGCATCATTCTCAAAAGCTCTTAATTAAAACTCAGCTTCCCTTCCATTTCATCTGCATGTGGCCTGCTCCTCTATCTCCCCAATTAACCTCCCCACTGGGCTGCTTTCTTTGGGAGTTGGAGGCTATGGGGTGCTGAGAACTCTAAAAGGTGTTACTTGACTGGTACCAACATGACATTATTTCCATTTAAATAAATTGCTGGATGGATACTTTCATTTCATAGGCTCTTTGGAGGCCTCTGGGCCACTGCTGGGAGTTGTTCACTGCCCTTAGTTGTTCACCTGAATATTCAGGACTTCTCCTGAATATTTGGCAGTATGGGTCTCACCCTTTCCCCACCAGGTAGCTCTCGGGCTGTCGAGCCCCTGGCCCTGGCAGCAGTCTTGGACTCTCCTCATCTGTCAGTCACTTCCTCACTATGGCCCTTGCCTGGTCTCTTGCTCTTCACAGTTCTCTAGGCCACTGTGTCTCCAAACTGCAGGGGACACACACCAGGTTCTAAGTGGCCTCCCTGAGACACTTTTTGCTATCATCAGGTGAGGAGTAGTGGCAGAGACTCACCTAAGGAACCTCTGCTTTCATTTCCTCACCTCTGCAACTCCATTTATAACCCTCCAGTAGCCTAGCACTTCCCTTTAAAATGCAGAAGTGGTGGGCACCTGTTTTTTCCCAGTGGGTATTTCTCCCCAACCTCCCACTTACCTAGGCTTTCTGTTTTCTCATAATCCATGCAGCCTTCCTGTGACTCTTACCCGCCCCATGTACCATATTGTCAAATCAATGCCTATGGACTTCTATAAAATACTGAAAGAACCCTATTTACTACTTTGAAGGGACATTTCAGCCTACCTTCCTGAGTGCCTCACAGTCATCTTGTTCGAGGGGAAAAATACAGTCTGTTTCACTTATTGGACACTTAACTGTATACTGCCTTATCCTCATGGCTGATTTTTCTCCTTCACTGGGCTATCTTTGAATTAACTGTACTGGGTCACTGCTGGACACATGAGAGGATCTTATTAAATATTAAGGAGATGAAGTAGGAAGCTTCCTTGGAGAAAACTTAAAATAAAATTTGATGTAGGAAAAACATCAATTTAGACACAGCTTTTCAGAAACACATGAATCGCTCATAGCAAGGCATCCACGCCTTAGTTCTGATCGGGCTCCACTCCCCATTGTGGACCCCCATGTTCCTTGCCTATATCCATTTTTTTTTTGAGTTGGAGTCTCACTCTGTCACCCAGACTGGAGTGCAGTGGCCGCTCCCGGCCACCGCAGCCTTGACCTGTTGGGC
>NW_007249963.1:597111-617488 GCF_000164805.1 Carlito syrichta | reverse complement strand
CTCAGCCTTCCAAGTAGCTGGAATTACAGGCGCGCACTACCACGCCCGGCTAATTTTTTTATTTTATTGTAGAGATGAGGTCTCGCCTGCCCAGGCTAGTCTCGAACCCACAGGCTCAGGCAATCCACTCACCTCAGTCTCCCAAAGGCGCGGGATTACAGGCTGAGCCACCGAGCCCAGCACCTATATCCATTTTTAGTAAGTATTTACATCATGTCTGTGTGTACTGCAAATCACAGGTTTTTTTGTCAGGTGTCGCTCTGTCACCCAGGCTGGAGAACAGTGGAACAATTACAATGATTATGACAGTCACAGTTTACAGCAGTCTCAACCTCTTTGGCTCAGGCAATCCTTCCACCTCAGCATCCCGAGTAGCTGGGACTACAAGCATTCACCACCATGCCTGGCTAATTTTTAAATTTTTTGTAGAGTTAAGGTTTTTGCTATGTTGCCCAGGCTGGTCTCGAACTCCTGGGATTACAGGTGTGAACCACTGCACGTGGCCAAACAGCATTTCTTATAATAGCTCTGACAGTATATTCATCTGCTTTTTTAAAAATCAAAGTATTACTTTGTAGATGCTTTAAGTTTGTTGAAATAACAGAAATGAGTTGGATCAGGGAATCACTGGCATTTCCATTCTTTCAGGTGACAACTCTAGAAAAGTATCTAGGCATCAGGAACTGGCACAATCCTATCCACCCTTTAAAAATTAGAATTCTGGCCGGGCTCGGTGGCTCAGTCTGTAATCCCAGCACTTTTGGGAGGCCGAGGTGAGTGGATTGTCTGAGCCTGCAGGTGCAAGATCAGCACAGGCAACTTGACGAGACCTCATCTCTACAATAAAATAAAAAATAGCCAGGTATGGTAGTGTGCGTCTGTAGTTCTGGCTACTTGGAAGGCTGAGGCAGAAGGATCACTGGAGCCCAGAAGGTCGTCGCTGGGGTGGCTGTGAGTGTGTGTGCCACTGCACCGTGGCCTGGGTGAAGGAGTAAGACTCCAGCTCAAAAAAAAAAAAAACAAACTATTAGAACCCTGGGTGGGGGAGGGCGGCCGGGGGCAAAACTAGATAGAAGATCTGAATCCACACTACCCTTGTCACCAGAAATCCTAAGCCAAGAAAGTACAGTCTAGAAAATGAGACAGTTTTGCAGAGAAAAATACATGGCTGCCTTACAGTTGGTAACCTGTGGGGTGTGGGGTTCCTACAGAAACAGCTCCCAACCAGGCTCACCTTTTAAAAATTACAGATGACATAAAGAATTAAATGGCCATGAGTCAGCAGTACATGCCCCCCAAAAAAGGTCAGGATTCCCAAATTCTCTGAAAAATACTAAAATCAAGGCATTTAAATTATACAAGATTAAGGAACAGAGTCTACAAGGCAGGACTATCATGGAAAAAGGAAAAGTGGGTGTAGGAAAGAGCTCAAATGCAGTTCTAGGTATGAAAAATGTAGGCATTTTGAGTAAAAATTCAGTGGAGGGGCGAGTAGCAGATTAGATATAACTGAAGAGTAAAGCCAAGAATATTTCCCAGAATGTACCAGAGAAGGATGTAAAATAAGAGACCATGATAGAATGAGAAAATGATAGAATGAGAAAATCTAGATTATTTCTAATAGGAGCTCCAGAAGAAGAGACTAAAAAATATGAAAGAGAAACATTTAAAAATGAGCTTATAAACTGGGCTCAGTGGCTCAGCCTATAATCCCGCACCTTTGGGAGGCTGAGGTGAGTGGATTGCCTGAGCCCAAGGGTTCGAGACCCGCCTGGGCAGCGAGACCTCATCTCTACAATAAATCAAAAAAATCAGCTGGGCGTGGTAGTGCATGCCTGTAATTCCAGCTACTGGGAAGGCTGAGGCGGAAGGATCGCTGGAGCCCAGCAGATCGAGGCTGCGGTGGCCAGCAGCGGCCACTGCACTCCAGTCTGGGCGACAGAGTGAGACTCCAACTCAAAAAAAAAAAAAAAAATGGAAAACATTTCCAGAATTAAATTAGTCCTCAAAATGAAGTATATAAAACTCCGGAGTAAAACAAATTAAGATAAAACAAGTTAAATCCCAGATACATCAAAGTAAAACAGCAGAACACCAAGAACTAAGGAAAAAAATCTTTGTCATAAGACAAAGTACTGAGGGAAAGCCTTAAACAGATTTTTACCAGTTCACCTATCGCTTAAGCATGAATGCAAAATAATTCCAGGTAACAAAAACTTAAGAGAACTTGCTACTCAGATCCTGTCTAAAAATGACCCTCAAAAGAGTTATCACAAGAAAGCAAGCTAAACCATGAAGGCAAGAGTGAGATGGAGCAATGATGGGTAAGTTTGTAAAAAATTTGGGTAAATGTTCATTAGTATTAACTATAAAATTACCCTGTTTTTTAACCAATTGGAAGGACTGGCTATGGATGGGGTCAAAAAGGGTAGAAATAAAAATATTAGCCAAAAATGACATGAAAGATGGTTAGAGCAAGACTAGAGATACTAATTAACTTTTTGACTTCAGGTGTGCATATTAAAACATTTAAGTGAACCAAAAGAAAAGTTGATGTGCCAGGTGTGGTGATTCAAGCTTGTAATCCCAGCACTTTGGGAGCCGTGGCAAGGGATTGTCTGAGCTCAGGGGTTTGAGACCAGCCTGGGCAACTTGGTGAGACTTTGTACAATAAATAAAAAAATATAAGCTGGGCGTTAGTGCGTGCCTGTAGTTCCAGCTACATGGAAGTCTGAGGTGGAAGGATCGCCTGAGCCCAGCAGGCTACGATGGCCGTCAGAGTACCACTGCACTCCCACAGAATGAGACTCCAACTCTCTCTGTCTGTCTCTCTCTCACGCGCACGCACACACGTAGATGTAAAACTTAGATAAGATCTGGTTATCCTTTAAAGATTAAGCCTAACGCGCCAGACAGTCTTTTTAATTTATGTGAAGGATGATGCACCTTTTGTTTCTCTGCAGAGACATCTGAATGGGACAGACACATCCTTCTCTCTGGAAGACTTATTCCAGTTGCTTTCATCACAGCCTGAAAATTTACAAGAGGTAACTGGCACCTTGGCTTTTATCCTTGCCAGAACATGTCTGTACTGACTTCTGTGAATAAATATAACCATTTTTACTTGGTTGATATAGCATCTTAAAATAATACTTATGTGTCAAGTACATTAATATGTAAGTGCACAGACTCGTTTCCTTTTTATAGAAATGCTTCAGCTTTGGAGAATTAATGAACAAATATATATACCATTTTTCTTTCCAAATAATAATTCCCTCATCAAATTGAGATCATTCATTGAACACAGTATGGAGTTTTCTCAAAAAACTAAAAAGGAACTACCACATGATCCCATTCTCAGGTACTTGCTTAAAAAAAAATCCGTATATCCAAGGAATACCTGTACCCTCGTTTATTGCAGCACTATTCACAACAATATGTATGATATTGAGCTAACTGTCCATCTTCAGATGAAAAGATGTGATATATATACACATGGAATACTACTTAGCCACAAAAAAAACAAAAAAGAAATCCTGTCACTTGCAGCAACATGGATGGTCATCATGTTAAGGGAAATAAGTCAAACACAAAAAAGGCAAATTTCTCATGTTCTCACTCATCTCACTCATGTGAAAGCTAAAAAAGTTGACCTCATGGAAGTAGAGTAGAACAGTAAGGCTGGATGCAGTGGTTGGTTAAGCTTGTAATCCTAGCACTTCGGAAGGCCGAGTCGGGAGGATTGCTGGATCCCAGGAGTGCAAGACCAGCCTGGACAACAGAGTGAGACTTGTCTCTACCAGAACTCAAAAAAGTAGCTGGTGTGGTGGCATGTGCCTGAGGCTGAGTGGAAGGATAGCCTGAGCCCATGATCATGCCACTACTCCAGCCTAGGTAACAGTGAGACCCTGACTCAAAAAAAAAAGGAAAGTTACCAGAGGCTGCGAAGTGTTGAGGGGAGCAATTAAAGACAGGTTGGTTAACGGGTACAGACATACAGTAATATAGAAGGAATAAGTTGTAGTATTCAACAGCATAGTAGACTGGCTGTAGATGGCAATAGTTCACATTTCAAAAAAGCTAGATTTGAAATGTTTCCCACATAAATGGTAAATGTTCAAGGTGATAGATATCCCAAATAACCTAATTTGTATATTATACATTATATGTATACATGTATTAAGATAGCACATGTACCCCATAAATATGTACAATTATCTATCAATTAAAAAAATTTAGCCATTCACCTTGAAGCAAAATAGTGAGTGACCGTTGATAAAGCATAGTTGTTACTTTTCTGACAGCACAGGAGTCTTTTAAAGAACTTCCCCCCTCCAGACTACTTCACTGTAGCTTATTATTCCTGACTCTTCACAATGTGGACTTAGATTGCCAACAGGTAGGAAGAGTTGCGTCTTACTGCCTAGTAGTAAACTACAAGATTATAACAGAAGTATTTAATAACAAAATGAGGTCAGCTTTGTATACTAACCTAAATGAGGAAAGTTGTTAGGTAACATAACTGCCTCTGAAACGGGGTTATGCCATGTTTAATGCATTTTTTTTTTCTTGCTTTTTCAGGGCATCTCTCTGGGAGATATTCCTCCTCTTCCATGCAGTGTCAGTGACGGCATGAATTCTTTGGCACATTATAATGTAAATTTTAGCCAGGCTATAAGTCACGATGTAAATCTTCATGAGGCCATGTTGCTATGTCCCAACAATACTTCTAGAAGAGATTCAGCAGCAAGGACTTCACAGGCTCAAGAACCATTTCTGCAGTTAAATTCTTATACCACCAATCCTGAGCAAACCCTTCCTGGAACAAGTTTGACAGGATTTCTTCCACCTGTTGACAATCAAATGAGGAATCTAACAAGCCAAGATTTATTGTATGACCTTGATTTAAACATATTTGATGAGATAAACTTATTATCATTGGCCACAGAAGATTTTGATCTAGTGGAAGTTTCTCAGCTTTTTGAAGAACCAGATTCTGATTCTGGCCTTTCTTTAAATTCAAGTCACAATAGCACTTCTGTCACCAAGTCCAGTTCTTCTCACTGTATGTGTGATGAAGAAGGTGCCATAGGTTACAGTAGTGACCTTGACTCTTTTTCCCATTATGACTTAGAAGGGGCTGTAGGAGGCTACTACCCAGAACCCAGTAAGCTTCGTCACATAGATCATAGGAGTGATTCTGGATTCCACGGGGATCTTGCATTTCACGTATTTCATAACCACACTTACCACTTACAGTCAAGTGCACCAGAATCCACTTCTGAATCTTTTTCATGGCCTGAGAAGTCACAGATGAATAGGTACCTCGATGACACAGAAAGAAATTTGAGCCGTGATGAACGGCGGGCCAAAGCTCTGCATATCCCTTTTTCAGTAGATGAAATTGTCCGCATGCCTGTTGATTCTTTCAACAACATGTTAAGTAGGTACTATCTGACAGACCTACAAGTCTCGCTCATCCGTGATATTAGACGAAGAGGGAAAAATAAAGTTGCTGCTCAGAATTGTCGTAAACGCAAATTAGATATAATTTTGAACCTAGAAGATGATGTAAGCAACTTGCAAGCAAAGAAGGAAACCCTTAAGAAAGAGCGAGCCCAGTGTAACAAAGCTATTAACATAATGAAACAGAAATTGCATGACCTTTATCATGATGTTTTTAGTAGATTAAGAGATGACCAAGGTAGGCCAGTCAACCCAAACCAGTATGCTCTTCAGTGCAACCATGATGGAAGTGTTTTGATTGTACCCAAAGAGCTGGTCACCTCAGGCCACAAAAAGGAAACTCAAAAGGGAAAAAGAAAAAGTGAGAGAAGTTAAACATGGACTCCTTTATGTGGAAAGAGTAATGTTCAGAAACTGGTTGTTTGGATTACAGGTCATTGAGAACTGCTTCAAGTGTTACATCTTTAAGTACTGCTACTTGAATCACTCAGTCAAGGCTACGTTTTGAATCTTTATATGGACAAATGTTTAGGACTGCAAGACCACACTTGTGTGAAATTTGGGGAAGTCAGAACTTTTCATGGATTCCTCATACTCCATTGTATACAAGACTCATAATTATGTTCAAAATATAAGGTAACATGAAAACCTGATAGCACCTTGGCAGCCACTTTTTTTAGTAACATGATCACTTCAAAAAGAGCACCGGGGATCCAATTTTAAGGTGTATTTGTTTTTTTACTTAAAATAGAAAATAGCCTTATTTAGTTTGTTAGCACTGAATAGCTTTTTCAAAGGCTTTTAATCTTTGTAATTTATAAATTTTTCTGTGAAAATAAGTTTTGTATTTGAATTTATTTAAAAAATTAACTTCCCTTTTATGCAGAAATGCCAGTTTACCTATTTTTCCTCCAAAATATCCACATTCTGGAATATAAGTGAATTGAATACCTAGCAAATAGGGCAGCAGCAGTTATAATTTTTAGACAATTGGTCAGACTTAAGCCAAACAAGTCAGCATAGTATGCCAAACTAATGCAGCCAATCTTCCCTCAGACTTAACACAGAAGATGGCCTATGTGCCAAAAAATAAGAGCTTTAAAATATTAAGAGTACTTTCACAACTTTAATGCAAAGGGCCAAGAACCACAGCTGGTATAGTTTATGCCAGAGGTCTTCCTGTAACCAGACTGAATGGACACACCTGCATAGAGAAACACAACTTGCATGTATTGTGAAACCCATGGAATTCCTGACAGTGATAAAGCCGGGCTGTATGGTCTGTCTCACATCCTGGGACACTGAACTTTCCAACCCACCAGAACATTACAGCCATACAAAGAAAAACCAACAGGGGGAAAAAAATCGGGGGGCGAACACAGCATTTCACAAAGAAATGGGAATGCGAAACTATCTGAAAGTTACTTAAGTTTAAAATAGGCAAAATGAGAAACAAGGGCAAGACGAAAAAGAAAGATTACTTTATAAGTACTTTAAATTAAACTCCATGAATTTATTTGAACAGTAAACAAAATTTTGAGGTTAGCAAATGACCTCACCCCAACTGTCATGTTTGGACATTAGATTTTAATCTGTATACTAGACAGGGCATTGTGGCTTTTGCCTGTAATTCCAACGTTTGGGGAAGCAGAGGTGAGAGGACTGACTGCTTGAGTGTGGGGGTCAAACCAGCCTGGGCAATTTGGTGAGCCCTCATCTCTACAATGAGCCAAAAAAGTAGATGGATGTGATGGCAATGCACACCTGCAGTTCCAGCTACTTGGGAGGCTAAAGCAGAAGGATCCTGAGTCCAGCAGGTCAAAAGCCAGTGGCCATGAGCCCACCACTGCACTCCAGGCTGAAGACTGTCACCAAAAAAAAAAAAAGTGCATCTTTCGAAATTTTAGATTGTTCTCGGATATTGTCTCTGCTAGAGGACCTCATTGACTTAACACAGAACATCATGCTATAAAAAGTATTCTTGGGTTTCAGAAATGCAGTTTTTATATATAGTTTGGACTTTTATAATAAAATTTTCCATTTAAAGTTGGATTTAGATATTTATTTCAAGCCCTAAATCTTGCCAGAAAATGCTTCTAGGTACAAGTATCACCCACCCTTCAATTACAAGCTCTATTCAAAACAGGTTACTTTTTGTAGCACTTTGAAACTTTTGGTAGGCCTTTACAGTAAACCCTCTGCATCCGTGGAACCAACTGTGGATTAAACATATTAAGGAAATGCATGGCTGCATCTGTATTGAACATGCTTCTCCTTGTCATTATTCCCTAGGTTCCATCTTGTACTGGGCACAGGTAGAGATGAGTGACAGTATGTGCTTAGGTAATATGCGAATGCCACACCATTTTATACAAGACTTTAGCACCAGTAGGTTTTGGTATTGGGGAGCATTAAAAATCCTGAAACAAGAGTCTGTGAGAAACGAACTTTCTCAAACACACAACTTTGGTCGTTTCCCCATCACTGCCTCCTCTTACTCAAATAATTTGAGAGATTAAGTCTCACTATGCTGCCCAGGCTGGTCTGGAATTCCTGGTCCCCCTACAAAACCACCATCACTAGTTGCAGCACTAAATGGTGCAAGCTATTTATCATCTGGGCACCCAAGTTACAAAACGTACATATGGTAGGTTCAAGAACAAAGCCAAGTGTATACATGAGGTGTCGAGATTAGTGACCTGTTATCAAGTACGTACACCCAACTTTTCAACTACCATTAGCAATGAATTACAACTCTCCCCAAATTAGCTCCCAACACACAAGTTAAACAGATCAGCTAATTTCAAAACCAACTTAATCTGACCTGCCAAATTTGGCTACTGAAAACCTCACACACAGGAACCATCCACTTTAACACAAATGCATTATAACTTCCACAATAAAAGAACAGTACTCAAGTGTGGTAGACAACTTCAAAGGTAGTTCCCAATGATCCTTGCCCTCTTGGTAACTACACCTACTAAAGTAGAACCTTCCCACTGTGTGATAACTAGAACACAAAATGGTGTGGCTTATGATATGTGGTCGTAGGCAGCATTTTCCTTGCTTACTTGGAATCACTCACTCTGGAGGAAGGTTAACAGCCAAGCATTAGTTTTTCAGCCCTGCTGGTATGCTCCCTCGGCCGTGAATTCTCCAAACCTAGTAAAGGTTTGTGAGCACAACCTTAAGCTCCAGCCACAACCAGTTTCACTGATCCCAATATTTGACCCACAGATGCAGTTTGTTACTCAAATATTGAGGTAATGTGTTATATGGCAAGTGTTTAAACCTGAGATAAAATGTTAACACCTTATACAAGAGTGCATTTTTCTTCTAGCACAATGTATCGTTACATAAAAAATGTCCTTAATTTCTAAAAGAAAAACAGCTTAATACACAACTCATAGGAAAAATGCCTATGTTGAATTTTCAACATTACCTATCGTTTCGTTAAACCCTTATCTTCACAGGCTACTGTGCACTAATTTTTTCGTTTGTGACACCCTTACTGGAAAAGAATTGGTATTTTGAGTTTGTGTGTATTGAGTTGATTTACTTCTTCAAAGTTCAACTTATTTGTAGAGCCACCCTTTTTTTAAACCTTGAAAACTTTTTTCTTACTAAATTTGAAGTCAAGTACTCAGTTTATAGTCAGTGAATGCAACTAGGATTTCATGTGACAGTTTATAATACTTCCGTTAGCCATTAGGTTGACTTACCTGTTACACCCCATATTATCAGGACCAAAAGAAATAATGACAATCAATTAACTTTTGCCCTTGTTACTTTTATCCTTTCCTTGATTAATTCAGGTTAATGTCCAAGAAAATCCCTGTGAATTTTACCCAAAAAGATTAACTCTTAAAAGACAACCACTCACATTCATTTACTAAGTATAAAATGCAATAGAGCTAGTTAACATTTGACAAACTAGGTATGGCAGATTTTAGGCATCAGTGCTTTCCATAGCCAGTTAATCTGGACCACTCTAGATGGTTAATTTAAAATTCATGACTTCAAAATGCCACCAGTAATGTTAAACATACAAGGTAAAGCCAGCAAGCTGCAGCAGTATTCAAACGCTGAATATACAGTGCATAAATAGCATTTTATTAGGGACAGCCAGTAATGGCCACAATGCTCTTATTTGTCTATTAATACTGAAAGGAAATGGAAATATGCATAGCTTTGTGAAATTGCTTTAAAAATTTAGGGGATGGTGATATTCTAGACAACTGAATATCTGTAGAACAAGATTCACACATTTTATGTGTAAACATTACACGAAGTATTTGGATACAAAAGTATTTATTTTATAAACTTTGTATTTAAAATAGAATTTTAATCTGTCTACTCACAAAACCTAATTTAAAACATGATACATTTCTCTCTAGCCAATTTGATGTTACTGTTTTACAAACAACACTCATTTTTAAATTTAGATCAAGAACCTGAACTAATTGAAGATTGTTTTATCAGAAAACATTTCCCTTTTATCTTAGAGTGCTTTTAAAATGAAGGCACCAACAAGAACTACTTTCAGATGGTACAGAATTTCTTATTTCTTGAAGACTCTGTGGTTGACCACTTCTTCATTAGTTACCTGCAGCAAGACACCTTCCTGCCAAAGGAAAAAAAAAGTATCTGAAGAAGTTTATCATGTTTGTCCAAAGAACCTAAATAACTTCAGTGGTGGTCTTGGGATCAGAGAAGACTGACTGGTGCATATATAGTTGAATAAGCCCTGATTATCACATCACTGAAAAAGGCAATAAAGCCAGGCAAGCAAACTCATAATAAGAAACGAATTTCAACAGCCAACCACTCATCAGGGTAGGACACTGGGCAAAATTACCACATTTAAACCCATCTATGTAATACTGCATACATACAAGCTTTATCATGTAGACACTTTATTCATAAGCATAAACTATTCAATCATTTTGCCTTGCCTTCTTTCAGTCTCACCCTGATAAGCATGTAAAGCTAGAACCATAAATAGAGCAGATGTCTTTATTTTAATAAAAATGCCTAGTTCACTCACAATGTTCGACTCAAGATATGTGAATACAGGGTGTAATGATGGGAAATCTCATGATTTACTGAAGTTGCAGCCTAACTTTTACCTACCATTTTACTACCAACACCACTGAAGGAACCAAGAAAAGCTTTATTAATGATCACTTGGCTTGCCTCAGCTGTTGAAATGAAGCACTTTACAGTCTTTGTGGCAGCAGAATATACTTGTCCATGGCTCATATCAATGCTAAAATTCCAGCAGGGAAAAAAATGATATGTTAAGCACCTGAATCTTCATGGAGAGGGGAGGGGGGTGGGAAAGAAGGAAAAAAAAAGGGAAAAACAACCAAAATAATTTAAATGACAGATTGGAAAACAGGGTTTATAAAAATTATTCTCTTGAGTTTATGAATTGTTAAACTCAATTTATAGCTATGTTAAACTACATAAGAACCACTATACTCTGAAAGACCATTGAAGAGTATTAGTTTATCTTTTAGGGAGGAAAATTAAGAAAGGAAAAGTAAATAAGATCTTACCTAAAGAAGTTTAACTGAAGCTTAGAACTATTTTGCTCTACACCCTCAGCTTTCGTTGGCATCCTTATAAACTACTGTGGTTAAAGCTTTGTAGAAACAGCACAGTTTTTTAAGACTGGCTGAACTTAGTAGCCGTCAAGAGTTCTCTTGTACTAGACCTGTGTCCCTGAAGAGTACCTCGCTGGGGTTATTTCCTTTCCTTGCATTGAAGAAGCAGCATCTAAAAGATCTAAAAAGGTGTTTCTCCTTGCAGAGATATCCCTTAAGTTATCTACATAATTTAATCCTGATGAATTGCAGACAACACACTTATATCTGACCAGCATTTATCTTACACAAATATAACAACAGCTTTGCAACGAACCTTAATTATACTACCCACTCCTTAACTTATTTAAAATAAAAAGTCTATAATTACACAATTTCCTTTAGAATTATTTTATTAAATCATAAATGTACAACAGCTTCTTAACTCTACACACGCACTTAAATTTTTTTTAAAGGAAAAACGTTATGTCTTATTACACCATGATCCTGGCTAATAGCTTTTCAAAACTTTGAGAAAAATCTTAAAAAAGGTTTCACATGTCACCTGAAACTTACAAATTTAACATTATCAAAGAAGGAATGCTTCTACACTCTTACAAAGACCACTAGAAAGAAACAACAATTAAAAAGCTAAGAAACTGTCTCAAAGGCATTTTTTTTTTCTTTTTTTTTTTACAATCCTTCCTCCACAGTAAGGTAATGTTATTAAATAATCCAATCCATTCACAAAATGGCTCTCTGCATCTGCTCTGGTGTCTTCTGCCATATCACTGCATATTTATGCATGACTGAGATAAGAGTTTCCTTAACATTGTTATTTCGATAACCTGAAGCTGTTCTGTTACCTCTGGGCTCTCATCCTCTCCTATTTATACAGTGAAGCCTGTTTCAACAGAAGTAAAGAGTAAAAAAAAAATAGGTTATGAAATTATCCATCTAACCAGATTTTAAGGAAAGATAACATGATCCTAAAAAGCTTTTACTCCTGCAGCTAGGTCTCCCAAGACAATAATATTGTAAAACTCAAAAACTACTTACCCATGGCAAATAGGAAGAAGCTCAATATCGGCTCCTCCCACCATAACCCCCACTTCCTCCACTGCCTCCTGGACCATAGTTTCCTAGAATTGTTGGAACAGCAAGAGAAAGCAAACTTACTTTAATTTTCCATCATCAGCCCAATATAAGGTTTAGTATCTAACTTCCAGTGAACTCATCATAGCATTTTATACCATTTGCAATGTACTTGGCAATTTTGATGATCTTAAAAATATAACTAGCCAAGAACAAATAAAAAAGAACTGCCAGAAATGCTTTCTTCAGCACAAAAATATTTAAACCACAGAACATCCCACATCCACCATAATACCCCCAATCTTTTACAACTTGTTTGCTGAAATCCTTCTGATGATTTCTGCAAACTGCATTTCTAGAGATGGGCACATTATCCAAATATAAACTAACATACTTAATGTTATGTCCCTTAAAGTAAACACTAATCTTTTGAACACACAATCTGAAAATTAACAATTTTTACTTATAAATTACCTCCACCATATGGTCCCCCCATGTTCCTGCTACCACCAAAGTTTCCACTCTTCATTGGGCCGTAGTTAGAAGGTTGTTGGTTATAATTCCCGAAGTCATTGTAATTTCCACTTCCATAATTTCCTGTAAAACAATTTGGGATACTAGCACAATGGACTTCATAATACAAACATTAAACCAGTGATACACGCTATATATTATTTAGAGCAAGGCTCCCACAAAAACAAACCAGAATTAATGTAAACTGCCTATTTACAATTTAAAAAGTTTCTATCTTGTGATAATATTGAAATTAAAAAGAATCTCAAGAGTAAAGTCATTAATTCCACTCCAAATTCCCACAGAAAGGTTGCAGGTGAGTTACCTCCTCCATAGTTGTCATAACCACCTCCGTAGCCCCCACCCTGGTTGCCATATCCAGGTCCTCCACCACCATATCCTCCTCTTCCTCCTCCATAACCAGGGCTACCTCCAAAATTGCCACCTATTATAAAATAAGCCTTTAAGTAATTACTTAATATTTTCAATGGCATTTGAAGTGTCTTATCACACCGTATTTCCAGCTTTCCAAACTATTTAATTTTATAAACGAAATTCTCATTCTATAACTTCTTCTAGAACAGACTCAAAAGGCTGAATACCTATCTTTGCTGGGTGCCTACCCACAGCCTTCCCCTGAAACTAAAGGCATTAAGGGTCCTTTATGAAGGAAATATTACATGTAAGAGATTAAGAACTGTGGAGTTAGACCAATATGGGCTAGGGAGAAAACAAGAACCACTTCCTCCTACTAATCCAAAAGATTCATATCTCCCTATCAGTTACCATGTCTCTTTCTTAAAATATGTTCCCTGCCTTACCTTGAGTAGAAATGAGCAGAGAACCAAATATTAGCAAACATTGGTATGCTAAACCTCAAATCACTTGCAGCTGAGTATAATTCAGCTTTCTCTAGTTTGTTTCAAATCAAGGCTGGAATGGTTAACATAATATAGGATTAACTTAGTCATGCCTAATGAGCAACTAATACAGAAATCAAGTCTATTACTAGCTCAGTTTCAATTATCCCTATTCTTATTAGGTTATCTCTAAGTTATCAACCTTTTCTGTACTCCATGAACTGATTCATTTAGTACATCGCTTGTTGTCCAGCAATGCTCACAATCTCATCTGTAGGAACACTCAGACCACAGACAGGTATCTTTTTGCAAGTTTTCATCTGCTTAAAGGCTAACACAATTCTTTTCATATGATTCCCCTTATAGGTTGATCTCAATCAAATCCAGTATTCTACACCTTTCCAAAACGGTATATAAGCTACCACATCCAGGTCCAATTCTACTGCTTGAAAAACAATGGGATAAAATAGTCTTAAAGTTCTCATTTAAGATTCACCTATGATTTTGCACTGTATTTCCTAAGCTATAAAACAGCTAATAAGCAAACTAATCAAAGAAAATGCCAAACAACAGAATCATTATCAGATGAGCTCTTTTAAAGGGGCAAAATGTAAAACATTAAAAGACTTAAAGTCACATAAACTAACCTCCAGGGCCTCCTCCATACCCATTATAGCCATCCCCAAATCCACGTCCACTTCCATATCCATCTGTTAAGAGTCGAAAGAGATTAAGGTTATTATAAACTGTTCCCCATATTCAACTTATTATTATTTTCCTAATTAGGACCTCAGGACTGAACATATTAACGTTCCTTAATCATTAAAGTAAACACATGGGCTAGGCATGGTGACTTATGCCTGTAATCCCGGCACTATGGGAGGTCGGAGGTGAGAGGACTGCCTGAGCCCATGGGTTCGAGACCAGTCTAGGCAACTTGGGGAGACCTCATCCGTACATTCAAAAGAAAAAAAGATTAGTTGGGCATGGCGGTGTGCACCTATAGCTTCCAAAATATCTGCCCGAATTTTGGGCTCAGACTCAGCATGCCTAACCTTTTTTTTTTTTTGAGTTAGAGTCTCACTGTCACCCAGGATGGAGTGCAGTGGCATGCTCATGGCCACCGCAGCCGCAACCTGCTGGCCCAGGTGATCCTTCTGCCTCAGCGTTCCAAGTAGCTGGAACTACAGGTGCGCGTCACAACTCTGCTAATTTTTGATTTGCAGTAGGGACGGGGGTCTCACCAAGTTGCTGAGGCTAGTCTTGAATCCCTGGGCTCCGGCAATCACCTTGTCTCAGCCTACCAAAGTGCTGGGAGAGCCACTGTGCCCAGTCCTAACTTTATTGACACTGTGTAGATCCCAAAGTTTAGGCCTCATTACACTATTAATTCAAGTAAGTTCACCTATTATTAACCCCTATTACCTCTTGTCTGACCAAATCAGAAGAGCTCAGCAGGATACAACCTATTAAATCTTTGGGACAATTTTAAAATCTAGACTCTAACCAACACTTTTGTCAACCAAGCACACTTACCCCCTTCAAACACTTAGAGCTTGAACTCACCAGATCCTCCTCTGAAGTTACTTCCTGGTCCTGGTCCAAAATTTCCACCTCCGCCACGTGAATCCCCAAAACCGAAGTTTCCTACAATAATGCCCTAGTTAGTAGCAGGCACTTATACAAACAAAAATAAAGAAGAAACAGAATTAAGAGTTACCTCCTCTTCCGCTCCTAGAACTTTGAACTTCCTGCATTTCTTGTCTAGACAAAGCCTTTCTTACTTCTGCGTTATGACCATTGATGGTATGGTATTTCTGCACTGGAATGAAAAATTCAGACTTCTTAAAACACGGATACTAAGGGACTTAAAACGCTTACCTCTTAATTAAGCTGTATTGTTAATGTGCCCAAAATTTTACATCGAAAGTAATGTAAAAAGTAAGATACTTACATACAATTTTGTCCACAGGATCATGGTCATCAAAAGTAACAAAGCCAAAGCCTCTTTTCTTTCCAGACTGCCTATCAGTAATTATTTCAATGGTATCAATTTTTCCATATTCCTCAAAGTAATCTCTAAGGTGATGTTCCTCAGTGTCTTCTTTAATTCCTCCAACAAACAGCTTCTTCACAGTTACATGAGCCCCTGGCTTTCCAGACTCCTGAAATAGTAAAGGAAAAAAAGTCATCCTGACAAAAAACCTCAAGCATGATTGAAAACACACGTTTGTACCACATATAGCTTATATCCAACTATGGTAAAATAACAAACAGCTTTTAAGATTACCCAGTGCTTTAAAAAGTAAGCTAGCTGGGCTCGGTGGCTCAGCCTGTAATCCCGGGCTTTGGGAGGCTGAGGTGAGTGGACTGCCTGGGAGCGGCCACTGCATCCAGTCTGGGTGACAGAGTGAGACTCCAACTCAAAAACAAAAAAAAGTAAGCTTAAGGAGAAACATGTTTAGAAGCCCAATACAGATTTCAATGAGGGATAAAACCTTGAGTTGAATTATTTTAAAAACGACATTCTGATCTTCAGCAGAACATTTTTTTTTCATGCTTACTACACAAGGAAGTTGTTTTTCTTACCTCTCTTGCTACCGCACGTTTTGGCTCAACCACTCTCCCATCAATTGAATGAGGTCTTGCAGCCATGGCAGCATCAACCTCAGCCATGGATGAGAAAGTTACAAAACCAAATCCTCTTGATCTTTTGCTTGCAGGATCTCGCATTACCTTTAAAACCAAGGCAGGAACTTTAGCATTTAAATCTCATTTTATGTTACAGGATAATTCTTACTAAAAGTACTGATTTAGGTTATTTTCTGCAATAGCCACTCAACACACAACTAAAAGTCTAGCATTTGTACTCAAAATTCCATAGTTTACATACCACACAGTCTGTAAGTTTTCCCCATTGCTCGTAGTAGTTTCTCAAACTTTCTTCTGTGGTTTCAAAGCTTAAGCCACCAATAAAGAGTTTACGGAACTGTTCCTTTTCTCTCTGCAAAGGAAAACATCATTTCAATTTTTATTTACATTTCCTTTTTGTATGCTGGAAATTAAATTCTTAAATATGATGAGGTGACCTGCTGGCAGAGTACCTTTTTCCTCTCCAAAGGAACAGTTTCTAAAGTTTTCTGGGGGGGAAAAAAAAAACTTACATCAAATTTAAACCATATGTTAAACTGCATATTAGTTGAGTTACACCAAAAAAAAAACTGCCTCAGCTGAACTACACAAGTTTCGATATCACTAATGCTTGATCTAAGTTTACTTGACATTTGATAATCTTAAGCACAAATGTATCATTTAATTTTTAATAACTTTCTAAGGAAAAGTAAATCCATCCCGCGGTCATTGAAGGCTACTTAAGAATTTTTACCAAAATTTTTGTTCAATCTTATAGTCTCAAAACACAGAAGATAACTTACTCAGCCTGGAGTTTTTAAATATAAAAAGTAACTCTTGGTTCCTTAAGACCCAAAGTTTACCACTTATTTCAGTATTCAGATTCTGAAAACCTGACATTTTCCCTTAACTGCCCCCTCTTGTGGGGATTCTAAGTTTCTCAACAACAACAAAAATTTTTAAATACAACTTTCCCCGTAACAACTTTTATTATTTAACAAATTAAACATTAATGGTACATATAAAATTAATCTTAAGATGTAACCTTTCAGTAACAAAGACAAACTAGTTTTAATGTAGAGCAGCATCTGAAGCTTCAAAAGTTTAGCATGATTATTGGTGGGCACTTCTATACTGAGAATGCATGTGCCATTAACAATCTAAACTATTATTTAGCTAAGAACCATTATGTACAGTAAAATACATTCATCCGAAGCTCATCAACTATATTGAAAGCTCAGGTTTATGGAACTTAGTGGCCATCTGGCAAAACACACTGCACAAGTGTGAGCCTCAAATTTTACAAGTCAAAAGAAAAATGCCTGAGCTGAAATCTCTTAGTATCTGCAAACCAGCAAGCAAATATGCTGCCATAAACAGTCCTTTTTTTGAGCAGTTATGGAAGAACGAGTAATTAAATGACTTATAAGGGAACCAGGTTTAAGAAAAGTTCAAAAAACCCTTAAAATAGAATAGGTCATGGCATTCGTACCAACTGATATGAATGCACGGTGCAAGGTAAAAGATCGATCGTAATTCTGAAAGCAAGACTTATTTTGTTCCCAGCAAGCAGCATCACTACTCCCACCCTACGTTTCTGGAGATTCTTCCTCCAATACATATATTCCCAACTGCTCAAAAAACAGCTCTAAGAGCCAATTCAGATGTTTTCCCTGCACAGCTAAGTGTTTTCAGATTTCTGAAAATCAAAATTTAACTAAAATTATCTTACTAGCTCCTATGAGACACTCAAATAGCCTTTTAAAATAGTTTGGCAGTTGATTTTGATTTTCCAGCTAACGTTATTCTAAAATGTCCTCAGTACGTAGATCTACGTCCAAATAAATTAGAAATAAAGCACATCTACAAGTCTTACAAATCACTAACAGAAAGCAAAAACTCATTACTTACCTCTTAAATTTTTCCAAACTTACCCGATGTCCACTATCGATTATAAACAAAGTTATTTTATAAACGTGCTTAGGGTCAAAGAAAATAACCAGGGAGACCCCCTTTGCTTGAAACCTTATGTTTATCAATGTAATGATCAACCATGATTACAAACATAAATGAGAAAAGCAAGTGACAAAGCTCACAAACATAGAGGCCCAGGCCTGCAACAGTTTGCACATAAACATACACGCATTAAAGGACCGAGTCATGTTTCAGTCAACCACCAAGGACAAAATCACTAATTACCTCTCCTCGTAATTGCTCACGTCTCCTCCACAGAGATCCACGGTCTTACCCAGAAAAGACTAAACTTCCTAGGGAAGTGTTAACTAAAACACGCTGAGTCTACAACTCAAACAGTCCTCCAGGGCAGTGAAGGAATCTGAAGCGAACCCTCCCCAACCCTCCTTCCTCATCCTCACTGCCGCCTTCAGAGTCGGTACTGATCGGACGGTCCGGCGATTTGTTCGCGTCCAATTCCCTGCGCTCCAACTGCCCTTTCAGTCACTGCAGACCCAGATAGAACCGTTACTCCAGCGAGCACTGGCAACAGAAATGGCGTCTTTGTGCCGAAGCTGGCGTGAGGGCTGCCCGGCGCCCTGGCGGCTCTACCCTCTCCTAGCCCGCGCCGGCCGCCCGCCCCCCCCACCGCCCGCCGTGCGGCTCCTGCGCGCAATGGCGCCATTTCATCGAGGGGAAGGCTCGGCGCCCGTAACGAGGTGCGCAGGACGCTAAGATCCACGCTCCCCAACCGCTCCAAATCCACCGCGAAACGCACGAACGCAGCCCGGGAAGAAAACAAAGTCGTTAGCCCCGTCTACGCTCCAGGAGAGAAATTCCACTAGCAGAATTCAGCGCGCGAAAAGAAAAAACGCTGCGAGAAAGGAGAGACATGAAAATGGCGGCCGCCAAATCCGGTTCCCGGGAGAGCGGGGGAGGGGAGGCTCCGCAGACGCCTCACGAGGACCCGCCGCCGCCGAAACGCCCGACGCGGAGACGCCGGGGGCCCCAAATCAGCCGGCTTGGAAAAGGGAATAAGAATTCCCGCCTCCTCGTCCCACTTTCACCAAAGCGGGGCCGCGTCCGCCATGTGAAAGCTCCCCATCCCCCACCCCAGGACAGGGAAATGGCGCCGGAGGCCGAGGGTGGGGAGGCTGCTAGTCCGACCAGGCCTCTACGCGAGACTCCGCCAAACACCCCCGGAGCAGCCGCTACTCAGCGGCCCGATTCCCCGCCGCTCTCCCACGGAGGCGGCTGGCCGGCTTCCTCTGAGGCGCCAACGGCCTCGCCATGCCCTTTCCAATAACTCATTGATTTCAAACCCGTTACCTCCATCGCGGACTCAGTCGCTTCAGCCCGATTTCCCGCAGCCGAGCGAGATGAGAGAGATCTCCGCGGACGAACGCGAGCCGGACTCGTCCTGGCGCTGTAGTGAGAACTGCCGCTGCTCGAGAAACAACACCGCTAGGAGCACCTCCACACGGGACCCGGCGCCGCTGCTACTGCCGCTAGAGCCGCTGCCGCCGCTTTTCTAGAACCTTCCCCCACTAATGCGTCTTCCCCCTACGTCAGGCCGTTACGTAAACGCCCTAACCGCCGCCACTGGCGGGAACGCGCTACGCCCCTCCTTACGCCAAGTACGTACTCCTCCCCCCTGGCGGCCAGCGGCAGTGCTTAACGTCTCTTGCGTATGTGGGCTCCGAGAATTGCGGAAGGCTCGAGCCCTGCACGTCCCTCCCTCCCGGAACTGGGTGCAGCCCCCGCCTTAGCGCAGGGCAGGTGAGAAACGGTCGCGCAGTTTGAAATTAACGCTGGAGGGCGGGGCTTAATCCCGCAGCCCTGAGGTCCAGCCCCCTCAACCTGGGAGGTGGTCCCTGCAGCTACGCCTTTGATAATCTCCTCTGTTCTCCCGCCATCAAAATCCTCGTAGCCTCCCCTTTCGTTTTCCCTCCCCCGCCGCGGAGGATTGACTCGGCCCCTTCCGGAAACACCCGAAGCCACTTCTAGTCAACAAATTGTTGTTGTCGCTGCACCGAGCTATCCCTGGCCACGTCTCTGGGCTGACCCCTCGCATCGGGAAACGTCTTTCCAGAAAGAGGTTCCCCCGGGCGTTCGTAGGGAGCGCCACCCGTCCCCCTCCGCGCCCCCCAGCGTCTGGAGGACCCCACCCCCGGGGGCGAGGAAGTGGGCGGAGTCCGATTTTGGCGCCAGCCGCTGCTGCCGCTGCGAAGCCGAAAAGCCTCCGCCGGGAAGACCTCGGTCGCCGTCCTC
>NW_007249963.1:580947-596269 GCF_000164805.1 Carlito syrichta | reverse complement strand
GGCCTGGCAGGGGGCGGGTGGACGTGGGAGAAGTGCCACGCAGCGGGGCCGGAGCGTTCCAGCGTGTCCCTCCTGGAGCTGAGGGGCGAGGGAGGCCGAGCGGCAGCCCGGTGGAAATTTTGGGGACTGTTCGAGGGTCTAGGGGCAAGTCCACTGGTGTTCCCCGCTGCGAGTAGTCTGGAAGCCCGATTCTGCACCAGAAGGTTTGGCTTTTAAAAGTTGGATGTTGAATTTATTACACGTGGGGTTTGGATAGCCAAAATTGCCCCCTATTTTTCGCCATGTAAAGCTGTCTCAGGTACCAAGGTCCCCGGTGAGGTAGACTTGCTTGGTCTGAATATCAGTGTACATACTAAAGTCTATGTCGCTAATACATTAGGCAGGAGCTCAGATCTGCTTCTCTGGATTTTTATCCACCTTTGAAGTGTGAGCTACCTACGTGGGGGTTGGAATCCAAACAGAACTCGTATTTAGCTACCTTTTTTGTGTCGTGGAAACTTCTTTTAACTGTCATGCATTTTTCTAGTAATAGCTCTTGAAGTCTGCAATAAAAAATGGCCTCCAATAAAACTACATTGGTAAGTTAATGATAAGCTAAAGTATGTAAGGATTTAACTCAAGTATTCTTTCCCCACGTTTATAACTTTGCATCTCTGTGATTGAGAGATTTACATCCACATATTTCCTAGCTCTCCCGGTATTACTATGGGGGATCCCGGTATTATGGTGGAGGATTAGGGACAGAAACTGAATCATGTTGAGATACTTAATGACTTGGCTTAATACTTATTAAACCTAATCTTAAAGGGACAACGCCGTGGCTTTTGCTGAGTATCTTATCTTCAAATCGAGATACACAAATGAATGCAGCATTGAAGGATATGTTACATAAAGTGGTAAAGCCTTTGTTGTTGGCATAATAATGTTTCCACCCCACTGAATTCTAGAGAAATCAAGTATTTTAATGTCCAGTTTAAAGAACAGGTATCATGTGCACCTAGAGTGGAGCAAAGGTTATCAGTTTGTCGTGTTTTAAACTTGCTTACTCGAGAATACATTCATTTATTTAAACCATTAAGTTTAAGTAATTGCAGTGTTTTGGCTACTTTAACCATAAAATGGCAAATATGTTCAGGAAGGAGAGAACAATCTAGATTTTTTGTGTCTTGTGAGAGCTGTGGTTTTCTCTCCAGCAGCTTAAAACCAAATGCATTCCTAGGCTTCATAACTAGTTATACAAATGTACAAAAACGCATATGAGCCAGGTGTGGTGGCTCATGCCTGTTATCCCAGCTCTTTGGGAGGCAGAGGTGAGAGAATAACCTGAGTCCACGGATTCAAGACCAGCCTGGGCAACTTGGTGAGACCTGTCTCTACAATAAATAAAAAATTAGCCAGGTGTCGTGGCACATGCCTGTGGTTCCAGCTACTTGGAAGGCTGAGGCAGAAGGATCGCCTGAGCCCGGCAGGTTGAGGCTGCAATGGCCGTAAACATGCCACACTGCACTCCAGCCTGGGTGGCAGAGTGAGACTCCAACTCAAAAAAAAAAAAAAAAAAGACATGTTCAACCATGTCGAGTTATAAATTTTTTTAAAACACTGGAATAGTCACAGAAATCAGAAAATTCAAAATTATGGCTTCCACAGTATTCTAACACTGCATTAATTTAATCATAAAGGTGAGTATTAATGTGTAAGTAAAGCAAAATATTTGGTTTTGGACAGTATATGCTCTGTTTCACGCTAAAAAAGGCAAGCTGGTGATTTTTAATTTGTGCCATCATGAGATTCTTACATTAAGTTAGATACCCTGGAAAGCAGATTGATAGGAAATGTAAAGCCTGTGTGGTGAGTCTGGACAAATGATTCCCATGTGCTGTACGTAGAGGTCAGGGCCTCCTCAGGACTGATCTGACTTTCAAATTCCGTAACCAGTAAGCAAAAATGTAGACAAGTGCCTTTTAGTTACCTATGACTATTCTCTTTCAAGTATTAGATGGGAAAGGAGTTAGCCTACCCTGATTGAGGAGTCAAGGCTGAGTATAGATACAGAAAGCAAACAGATGTATGCTGCCATTAATATTAAATTGTCTTGCACACTGTTTGACATTCTTCAGTGTCTGTAATTTATTGGTATTTACAGTTATTTTTACCTTTTGTGAAGGCTCACATTGACCATTTTGAAAGTTGCCTAACTTTTCATTTAAAACCACATTAGTGTTGTGAGATAGATGTGTTACAATTTTTATTGGAAAACTGAGTGAATTTTATTTAAGTAAAGGGAAATTTATTTTGGCTCCAAAATCCACCTTTGAAAAAACTGGCTTAGCCAAACACATAATTTTGTTTAAAAAAAAAAAAAGATCTCTGGACACCACCACCTTATCAACGCTATGGTAGTAAATACTATGTGACATTTTGTCTATTATGTTTTTTTAGTGTGCATCCTTTTTATTTTCTGAATTTATTTTTGATATTTACTTTGTTAGACTCCTCTCTTTGTGGACAGTAGCTATTTCCTTTTTCATTTAGCATCAGTATCTATTTATTGCAATTTCTCTTTGCTCCTTCCACTGTCGTTCTCACGTTCTTGAACAGTACAGTAGCAGTACTTGGGCCCAGTACTCAAGTGTCTAGAGCAGTGAAAATTGTAAGACCTGACTTGGAAATGGTAACCAACAAAATCAGATGTTTGCTGATTAAAAAAAAAACTCCAGAGTATATTTTGTGTGTGTGTGAACACCTGTATGCTTGGGTAGCTTGAATGACTTTTTTGTAGTCTTGGGGCATATTTTTATGTATATCTGCACACCCCATGATTCCTGCATAACTTGAAATGTCCTTCTGTAGTCTTAGTGTTGTTGTTATTCCTGCTCACATACTTTACTTATGGGATGGCTTTAGTGAGGGGGTAATTGAGGTTTTGCTTTTTCTAATAGCACTTGTTTTAAGATAAAATGTTAAAATGCACGTTACATTAGGGATTTTTTTTCCTCAGTATTTTCCGAGTAACCATTTCAAATTTTTAATATTTTACCTACCAATTCTCCCATAACAAATCTATTTAAGTTACTGGAAATAGCTGATTGAGGTTGAGCTCGTGCTTCTCTTTTAAATAGTGTTATACACCCCAAAAAACCCACAACACCTATTTAAAGTATACTTGATTAGCTACCAGTTTAGACTCTTGTGAAACCAGGAAAAGAAGGATTTTTTTTTTTCCCCAAATAGGGGAATTAAAATGAAAGACATTTGGGCCTCTTGAAGTGACAGCATTATGGGTTTGTTCTGCCTTGTCAGAAATACCATCTGTGGAGATGATGGAAAAGTATCCTTTTTCACTTCTCCATGGTTGACCCTACAGTTGGTAAGAGGATTCTGAACCATGTTTTCATTCTGCATTTACCTTTTCTCTGTATTATTATTCAGGCTGTTGACTGTAATGTTTGAATTGGCAAAGGGAATCTTCCTTTCTTGGGGCTATAGTTTTAATAGGTCTATTATAGGTTCACTTAAGACCTGTCACTACTACTTACTCTCTCTGTATCTTTTAGTTTTTGTATAATTATCTGTTGCCGTGTTGTTTTTAAAATGATAAACATTTCTAGTAAACTTGGTCTTGTTTTAATAAGTGGGAAACAATAACCATTTTCCAGATAGTGTTTTTAATTTTATCATCTTGGTAAAGGATGGTGGTTCATAAGTTTGAGCTAAATCAACAGTATCAAGTACTCCTTTATTTTATTGTCTGTTGACTTTTTTTTTCTCTCAGAAGGTGTCTGCTCTGGGATGTAGAAGTAAAAAGTTTGTGTTGAATGTAACAATAATATAAGCAATTTAGCCTTTAAATTGTGCTCAGAATTCAAAAAGTGTGTTTCTTAATTTCTAATTTCTTTTGTTTTAGCAAAAGATGGGAAGGAAACAGAATGGAAAGAGTAAAAAGGTTGAAGAGGCAGAGCCTGAAGAGTTTGTGGTGGAAAAAGTACTGGATCGACGTGTAGTGAATGGGAAAGTGGAATATTTCCTGAAGTGGAAGGGATTTACAGAGTAAGAAACTTCAGTGCTTCTTTTTCATATGTTTACTCTCAGTTAAACTGTTTTAAAATTTGTTTTTAGCCTAAATTTCACAGTCTGTTTTCTCATAGATACCTCTGACTATAGATACCTTTAATTTTAGGGAGTCTTATGTGAGGTCTGTTTAAAAAGCCACATTTTTAGCCTGCAGTTGAAACCAAGCAGATCGGAGACGAGTTTATTACCCTGTGGAGTCAACTTTGTAAAATTATAGCGTATCACTTACTGTGTAATACGTTTTAATACAGTTAAATATTATAGTAATTAGAATAGCTAATCTGCTTTGTTTCCCTCTCCACAAAGGGCCCTAAAAACCACTGGAGCTATATAGATATAGAATAGTGGTGGCCGCTCCTGGCCACCGCAGCCTCGACCTGCTGGGCTCCAGCGATCCTTCCACCTCAGCCTTCCAAGTAGCTGGAACTACAGGCGCGCACTACCACACCCGGCTAATCTTTTTGATTTGTTGTAGAGGTGAGGTCTTGCCAAGTTGCCCAGGTAGGTCTCGAACCCGTGGGCTTAGGCAATCCACTCACCTCAGCCTCCCAAAGTGCAGGATTACAGGCTGAGCCACTGAGCCTGACTTGCTCTCATAATTCTTTAAAATGTTAGGTCTTTTGAATAACACAAATATGCAGAAATTATATACTGTTAATAGTTGTGTTTATTGTGCTAATCTGCTTGGATCGTTCCATCTTAACACCACAAAAACAAGCCAAGATCCATAGATGGCGACAATTAAAAATGGACAGGTGGAGATCAGTTTCCTGAGCATGGTGGAGATGGAGCATATGATAGTTGAATGATGAGGCTTCAGTTACCTGTTCTACTTCCTATAGTGTTCACATTTAAAGCCACATCCATAGCAGTTGGGGATTTATGAGTTGAATAGAAGATTTAGGTTTCCCTGTTTTATCCTCCCATATTGTTAGTTGAGCCTAATTATGTAAGTCCACAATTTACCACTAGAAAAATTTCCTACAGAAAGCAGGATAAGCCGGGCTTGGTGGCTTAGCCTGTAATCCCGTGCCTTTGGGAGGCTGAGGTGAGTGAATTGCCTGAGCCTGTGGGTTCGAGACCCGCCTGGGCAACTTGGCAAGACCTCATCTCTACAATAAATCAAAAAATTAGCCAAGCGTGGTAGCGTCCGCCTGTAGTTCCAACTACTTGGAAGGCTGAGGCGGAATCGCTGGAGCCCAGCAGGTTGAGGCTGCGGTGACCGAGAGCGGCCACTGCACTCCAGTCTAGAAGACAGAGTGAGACTTCCAACTCAAAAAAAAAAAGCGCAGAATAAGTCTAAACTATTTTAAAATTAGATTTGACCAGGAGCAGTGGCTCAAACCTGTAATCCCTGCACTTTGGGAGACTGAGGCAAGAGGTTTGCCTGAGTCCAGGGGTTCGAGACCAGCCTGGGCAACTTGGTGAGACCTCCTCTCTACAATAAATATAAACAATTAGCCAGGTGTGCTGACACATGCTTATAGTTCCAGCTACTTGGAAGGCTGAAGCAGAAGGATCGCCTAAGCCCAGCAGGTTGATGCCGCAGTGACCGTTGAGCATGCCACTTGCATTTCAGCCTGGGTGGCAGAGTGAGACTTCAATGCAAAATAAAAATTAGATTTAACCAGTTTTCCAAAGAATTGATTACCTTTAAATGGTGGGGGGGAGTTAATCCCACAAAACGTGAAAAGCTGTTTCTACCCCCTCAAAATGTGAGGAAATGGATTTGACTCCTCCCGTTTTATTCTCACGAAACTTAGGCCACTAGTATGGTTATACTTCACTTGCCATGTTCAGTATAACATGTTAGGTAATGTGGAAGGTTGTTATGAAAATAATACTACAGAACGGAAGCTTTCTTTTATCTTCCACTCACCAATTTGGGTTTGCCAATTTTTGAGTCTCATGAGAGCAGCAGATCAAGCTAAATGCCAGAGGTTAATAATAATGCCCTTCCCAGTATCCCTAAAATTTAAAATTATTTATTTTATTCCATCTAGTTCTGTAAAGATTTTTTTTTAGGACCAGAGCAGGAAAAGTTAGCAAGCCTGTTGCTAGAGTAAGATGCTGGTATTATAGGCATGAGTCACCGCGCCCAGCCAGGTGATCTTACTTTCTTTTTTTTGAGTTGGAGTCTCACTGTTGCCCAGACTGGAGTGCAGTGGCCGCTCCCGGCCACCGCAGGATCATACTTTCACATTTATTAATTGATGTTCATTATCTTTTTACAGCACTTCTGAAAAATGCATTTGACAAT
The DNA here is from genome assembly GCF_000164805.1 of Carlito syrichta. Taxonomy (NCBI): domain Eukaryota; kingdom Metazoa; phylum Chordata; class Mammalia; order Primates; family Tarsiidae; genus Carlito; species Carlito syrichta. Next base: position 589,938 of record NW_007249963.1, on the reverse strand, counting down.
GCTTCACAATCATTATGTTTTAAAACACAGTATTAGAGGTCCCAGCACTAAGCATAATAATGATTTAATAATTGGGGTGAGAGTTGGGAATCTGCATTTTTTTAAAAGCTCTTCCACTTACTCCATTGGAATGAAGTTTATTTAACTTGGAAGTAATATAACAGATCACCCACTTTTGAGGCTGTAAAAGCAGGTGCAAAAGGAAATCTAGGCAGAATGTAGGAGATAGGAAAGAAATTATTAGTATTTGTAGTACAGGGTACTTTCAGATATCTATTAATTGGATCCGGATAGTGATAATGAACCGTGTTTGATTAAATCACTTTTTTTTCTCTCTTTTTTTTTTTCCTGGACACAGCGCTGACAATACTTGGGAGCCTGAAGAAAATTTAGATTGTCCGGAGTTAATTGAAGCATTTCTTAATTCTCAAAAAGCTGGTAAAGAAAAAGATGGTACAAAAAGAAAGTCTTTATCTGACAGTGAGTCTGATGACAGCAAATCAAAGAAGAAAAGAGATGCTGTAAGTCTAAAACATGGCCCACCAGGCTTTTTTTTTTAGAGTTGGAGTCTCACTCTGTCGCCCAGACCGCAGTGCAGTGGGCGCTCCCGGCCACCGCAGCCTCGACCTGCTGGGCTCTGGCGATCCTTCTGCCTCAGCCTTCCAAGTAGCTGGAACTACAGGCACGCGCTACCGCGCCCGGCTAATTTTTGATTTATTGTAGAGATGAGGTCTCACCAAGTTGCCCGGGAGGGTCTCGAACCCGCGGGCTCAGGCAGTCCACTCACCTCGGTCTCCCAAAGTGCTGGGATTACAGGCTGAGCCACCGAGCCCGGCCTGCTTTTTTTTTTAAGTTTTTGGCTTCGTTTTTAAATACTTGAGATTTTTTTAAGAACTTAAATACCTTTTTTTTTTTGAGTTGTAGTCTCGCTCTGTTGCCCCGCCTGGAGTGCAGTGGAACACTCAAGAGTCACCACATCCTTGACCTACTGGGCTCAGGCGATCCTTCCGCCTCAGTCTTCCAAGTAGCTGGAACTATAGGTTACACACCACCATGCCTGGTTAATTTTTGATTTATTGTAGAGACAAGGTCTCACCAAGTTGCCCAGGATGGTCTTGAAACCCTGGACTCAGGCATTCCTCTCACCTCGGCCTCCCAAAGTGCTGGGATTACTGGCATGAGTAAATGTGAAGTAACTTATGCCACTTAAAATGTGGTAGTGTTATTTTTAATAGTTTTAGGGATTAAATCTTTGAACAGAACAGTTACCTGTGATCCAAGGTAAGCAATTATTTTTTTTTTTTTTGAGTTGGTGTTGCACTCTTTTTCCCAGGCTAGAGTGCAGTGGCACAATCATGTTCACCAGTCTCAAACTCCTAGACTAAAGTGATCCTCCACCCTTAGCCTCCCAAGTAGCTGGGACTACAGTCCTGTGCCACCACATTCAGCTAATTTTTTATTTTTTATTTTTATTTTATATTTAGAAATTTTTTTTTTTTGAGTTAGTCTCACTCTGTCGCCCATACTGGAGTGCAATGGCTGCTCCCGGCCACCGCAGCCTCGACCTGCTGGGCTCCAGCGATCCTTCCGCCTCAGCCTTCCAAGTAGCCGGAACTACAGGCATGTGCTACCATGCCCGGCTAATTTTTGATTTATTGTAGAGACGAGGTCTCGCCAAGTTGCCCAGGCGGGTCTCCAACCTGCGGGCTCAGACAGTCTACTCACCTAAGCCTCCCAAAGCGCTGGGATTACAGGCTGAGCCACCAAGCCCTGCTAATTTTTTATTTTTTGTAGAGACGAAATTTTGCTATGTCGTCTAGGCTAATCTTAACTCCTGGGCTCAAGCAGTTCTCCCCTCAGTCTCCCAAAGTGCTAAGATTATGGGCATGAGCCATCTTGTCTGGCCTCAATCTTAAATACAAACAATGCTAAGAGCGGATCATTGAAAGCCTTTACAATACTGTGAAAACAGTCATAATAGTACTTTCTGATTGTAGTTTATTAATGGCATTGACCACAAAAAAATACTTTTGCATACAATCTTTGTATTGCCAAACATTACCTTGATTTTAAAGTATGTGATCCTGGCTGGGTATGGTGGCTCAGCCTGTAATCCCAGCACTTTGGAAGGCCGAGTAGAGAGGATTGCCTGAGCTAGGGGGTTCGAGACCACCCTGGGCAACTTGGTTAGACCTCGTCTTTACAATAAGTCACCAAAAAACCCCAGCCTGGTGCAGTGGCGTCCGTCTGTAGTTCCAGCTACTTGGAATGTTAGAGCGGAAAGATCCCCTGAGCCCAGCAGATTGAGACTCCGGTGACTGTGAGTTTGCCACTGCATTCCAGGCAACAGAGTGAGACTCTACTTTGGTGCAGTCTTTGCTTCGTTAATGTCTGCCTCAGGCAAGTCAGGTAACTTCTTACTTTTACTCTTTTTTTTTTTTTTTTTTAATTCTCTCTATTAATATCTTGATATCTGGGCTTGTGGTACTTTTACTCTTGACTATAAAACAGATTATACTTGCCCGCTTACTCACCTAGTATGGCAATTTGGGGAAAGGTCTTAGTGCTAAAGTAGTTCCTAGGCTCAGGCACTAAGCATACCTTACAGATTAATTGGTAAGGACTTTGTATTTGGAATTTGATCTAGATGCCAAGAACTGTACAGATACTCCGTTAAATCTTCATGACAACTCTGTTAAGGTTAATAGGTATTGTCTCCCTTTTTCAGATGTGAAAACAAAAGATTGGCAACAAATTTGGTTCTAAAAGTGAATCACGTGCTCAACAGAAGCACAACTTTCATAGCGATACTTAGCCTAAATTGAGCACTTAGCATGTGCCAAGAAGTGTTCTAAATAATTTACTCTGTACTTCATACACTATGAAGTATCTCTGAAGTAGGTATTGTAATTGTTTCTGTTTTATTGGTAATAAATCTGAACTACAAAGAGGGTAATAAACTTGCCCAAAGCCACACGTCTAGCCAGACAGTTTGATTCCAGGTCCTGTGACGTTGATAAAAGACTTTGATGAGGAATAAAGGATTAGCTGGGCTCGGTGGCTCAGCCTGTAATCCCATGCCTTTGGGAGGCCGAGGTGAGTAGATTGCCTGAGCCCTCGGGTTCAAGACCCGCCTGGGCAACTTGGTGAGAACTCATCTCTACAATAAATCAAAAATTAGCTGGGTGTGGTAGCATGTGCCTGTAGTTCTGGCTACTTGTAAGACTGAAGCAGAAGGATCGCCGGAGCCCAGCAGCTTGAGGCTGCGGTGACTGGGAGTGGCCACTGCACTCTAGTCTGGGTGACAGAGTGAGACTCCAACTCAAAAAAATAAAAAGGAATAAAGGATTTATTGATAACATCTGCCCTCAAACTGTTTTGGTCTCAGTTTACCTATAAAAAATTATTGAGGAAACCAAAGAGCGTTTATGTGTCTATTTATTGTAGTCGAAATTAAAACATATTTCTTAAATATTTGTGTATCCAGTTAAAAATAACAGTAAGAACTTGCATGTTGAACAATTTTTTATGAAAAATAACTTTTCTAAGAAAAATTGAGAAAGTCATTTTACATTTTTTACAAATCTCTTCAGTGTCTGGCTTAACAGAAGATAGTTCTGTTTATGCCTTTGATTGCTGTGGTATCTTGTTTTGGTGGAGACATATGAAGATAATCCAAAGTCACCAGTACATTAAAAAGGTGGGGGAAGCTTGCAGAGCCCCCTCTCAAAAAAATCTCAGGGATCCCAAATGGTCTCTTAGACCACACATCGAAAACTGTTTGTTAATACTAAGTACTTTGTAAGATTTCCTCTCATTCAGATTGCTAACAGTTACAGCGGTTAGTCTGAGTTTTAAAGTTTTTCACATGTTGACGATTTGTTTTTTTAATGCTTTAAAAATATGTGGCTAGACTGAGCTCGGTGGCTCAGCCTATAATCCCAGCACTTTGGGAGGCTGAGGCGAGTGGTTTGCCTGAGCCTGTGGGTTTGAGACCAGCCGGGGCAACTTGGCAAGACCTCGTCTCTACAATAAAAATCAAAAATTAGCCAGGTGTGGTAGCACACACCTGTACTTCCAGCTACATGGAAGGCTGAGACAGAAGGATTGCCTGAGCCCACCAGGTTAAGGCCGCGTTGGCCATGAGTATACCACTGTACTCCAGCCTGGGTGACAGAGTGAGACTGATTTTAAAAGGCTAATTTAGAATAATTCCTAGAAATGATTTAAAATACATTAACTTTAAGGAATTTTAAATTAGTAATGACAAGCAGAAATAAAAGTTATTTTTATGTATGCCACACTATTCAGTCCTTGATGTCTTAGAGTGAAAATAGTTGTCTGTTTTCTTGACTTTTGAATCAGAATTTGTTGTTTGTTTTGAGTTGGAGTCTCACTCTGAAGCCCAGGCTGGAGTGCAGTGACACACTCATGGCCATTCCAGTGTCAACTTGCTGGACTCCAGCAATCCTTCTGCCTTCGCCTTCCAAGTAGCCGGAACTACAGGCGTGCACTGTCATGCCCAACTATTATTTATTGTAGAGACAAGGTCTTGCCAAGTTCCCTGTGCTGGTCTTGAGCCCATGGGCTCAGGAAATCCACTTACCTCGGCCTCCCAAAGTGCTGGGATTACGGGCTGAGCCACCGAGCCCAGCGCAGAATGTTTTTAAAATTTTTAAATATTCTACAAATCTAGATGTGTTTTTTTTCTGCTTGTGAAATTAATGGAAATAATGACAATTTGATGCCAAATACGGGCTTTTGTTCCAGTAGTTTCCGTTTCACTATTGGAATGTCTTTATTTTATTTTTAATTTTTATTTACTTATTTATTTTTTGAGTCGGAGTCTCACTCTGTTGCCCAGACTGGAGGGCAGTGGCATGCTCCCAGCAACCACAGCCTTGACCTGCTGGGCTCCGGCGATCCTTCCGCCTAGCCTTCCAAGTAGCTGGAACTACAGGTGCACACTACAACGCCCAGCTAATTTTTGATTAATTGTAGAGATGAGGTCTCGCCAAGTTGCCCAGGCGCATCTAGAACCCGCAGGCTCAGGCAATTCACTCACCTCGACCTCCCAAAGCGTGGGATTACAGGCTGAGCTACCGAGCCCAGCCGGAACATCTTTATTTAAAAGCTATATGCTATGGAAACAGATTAGAAGTTAATGTTCTTAGAGGTATGGAAAAATGTGTGGAAACTTTGTAAGTATTCACTTAACCTCTTCTGAATAGGCTGACAAACCGAGGGGCTTTGCAAGAGGTCTTGATCCTGAAAGAATAATTGGTGCCACAGACAGCAGTGGAGAACTGATGTTTCTCATGAAATGGTAAGTAAACATAGTTGATATATTTTAAAAAGTAGATTGGTTTTGTGTTTTTTCTTAAAGATTTATTTGTGAGACCGGGTGCAATGGCTCAGGCCTGTAATCCCAGCATTTTGAGAGGCTGAGGCCATAGGATTGCCTGAGCTCAGGGGTTCGAGATCAGTGGGCAACTTGGCGAGACCTCGTCTCTACAGTAAATCAAAAATTAGCCAGATATGGTAGCGCACGCCTGTAGTTCAGCTACAGAAGTATCGCCTGAGCCCAGCAGGTTGAGGCTGTGGTAACGGTTAGCAGCGTACCACTGCACTCTAGCCTGGGTAGCAATGAGACTTGGACTCAAAAAAAAAAAGAATTTGTGAAGTAAATTGTTTCCATCATACGGTAGAGAATAGCTGTCTACTGAAAGGATATTCTGGTTACTTTTGCTAGTGATGTTTTAAAGCAAAGGTCTGCAAACGGTGGCCTGTTTTGGAAAATGAAGTTTATTAGAACACAACTATGACATGTCATATAAAATCCTGAAGTACTTAACTACCTTTTGTTTCAATTGTTATTTCTTAAATGTTTGTCAGTTGACATGAATAATTTAGACTTTTAACTGGATTTCTTGCCCCCCACCCTACAGGAAAGATTCAGATGAGGCAGACCTGGTGCTGGCGAAAGAGGCAAATATGAAATGTCCTCAGATTGTAATTGCTTTCTATGAGGAGAGACTAACTTGGCATTCTTGTCCAGAAGATGAAGCTCAATAATTGTTTGCATTGCTTTTTATATATATTTATATATATATATAAAATCTGGGTCATGGTTTTCAGTATCCTAGTATGACGAAATAACTGCATTCTAATGAAAATTAAGTTTGATAAGTTTGTTTTGAAAGTAGTTTTGGGAGAGTTGTTGGGGGGGGTTGCATCAGTAGCACTGGTTACTTTGAACAAATAAAAACTTTCTGTAGTTGCTTCCTTTCTCAGAAAATAACATTTGATACCATGGTATATTATTTCCTCTGCATTAGAGAACAGCTTTTCTAAATGTTGGGAGAAATTTCCATAGTCATTACTCAATCAGAATTTGTGTTCTCATATGCCTAAGGACCATTCTGGATTTTTTGTTTTGTGTGTGTGTATACATAAAATACATATGCAGTTGGTTTTCCTTTTCGTTGTTGTTTTTAAATATTAACCAAAACAAAATTTTGGGTAAGCCCTTGTTTCTGAAATGCCGTCATTATGAGCAGCCTAAGAAATAAATCACTTAAATTGAAAATTTTTTTGAAGCCAAACATTTAAAGTTAAATAGATGATTCTGGGATTAATAGAATAGTTTAAATTGGATGATTTTAACAGCAGCCAAATTAGAATTAATATGTATAAGAGTAGTGGTTTGTTTGCAAAATGACTAAAAGGGAAAAATTTTATCACTACTAACAATTTCACCATTCAGATAAGGAAACTAGAAAAATCTTGGTGTGTTTTAATTAGCTTAAATAAGACTTAGTTAAATGGACATTTAACAATTTCTCTAGCGAGCCATTCCTTAACAAAAAGTTGAAATCTGTGTGCTATATTGACTGAAAGGTTGTGATTCGTGGGATGTCTAAGACTTGGCTCATGGAAGGCTAGTCAGACATTTAGAAATATTGGTGGTTTAGGGCCTGCTGTCATAAATGGGTGAAAAACTTGTAATCTAGGCTAATTGACATGCATGTTTTTTCTTTACCCCAACTCATTCCTTACATGTAGTCCTTTCAGTATTGGCTTTACTGGTTCAGCAGCAGCCAGGAAAAACAACTTTGTGGTAATCAGAATGTTATCCAACTGTATATTGTTTACTTTATTGTAAATACTGGTGAACAGTGGTCAATAAATAGTTTTATATTCCTTTATGCAATTAGGCTTGTTTATCTGATTGCCATTGTAGTGGAAGTAGACATGCCTACACACAGACACACTCATTGAATTATTTTTACATTTATAAATTGGTTGATACCACGAAGACACTAGTGTACATATCCTAGGTCCTTGAAACAACTGGAATATGTTATTTCCACAGGAATGTTTTAAGTGAGGAAGAAAAGAATTAGTTTCATGATTCCTAGGGTGAATTTGTCTCATTAAAGTGAAATTTTAAAATCTAGTTTGTTGGAACTGTCCGCTAAAAAAAATAAGTTCTGAGCCGGGCTCGGTGGCTCAGCCTGTAATCCCATGCCTTGGGAGGCTGAGGTGAGATGGATTGCCTGAGCCCGTGGGTTCGAGACCCACCCAGGCAACTTGGGGAGACCTCATCTCTACAATAAATCAAAAAAATAGCTGGGCGTGGTAGCGCACGCTTGTAATTCCAGCTACTTGGAAGGCTGAAGCGGAAGGATCACCAGAGCCCAGCAGGTCGAGGCTGCGGTGGCCGGGAGCGGCCACTGCACTCCAGTTTGGGCGACAGAGTGACACTCCAACTCAAAAAAAAAATTCTAGTAGGGTTGACTGTTGCTAAGCATAACAGTTTATACAGGAAAAGGGAAATCATATCTGTTTATTAAGCAACACCTTACAGACCTACCTGTCACTTTTCAGCAGCGGATTCACAAAAGATAGAGAATCCTCTTCATATCAGCAGTTAGTGGTTCTACATTAAATTTTAGTAAGGGCACTTCTGAAACTATATTATCCTTTTTATTATCTTTCAGTTGTATTAGTATCCTTTTGGTGCTGTTAACAAATGACCACAAAGGTAATGACTTCAAACAAATTGGCCGGGCATGGTGGTTCACGCCTATAATTCCAGCACTTTGAGAGCCTGAGGTGAGAGGATTGCCTGAGGCCACAGGTTCAGAACCATCCTGTACAACTTGTCAAGCCCTCACCTCTACAATAAAAGAAAAATTAGCCAGGCATGGTGGCACATGCCTGTGGTTCCAGCTATTTGAAAGGCTGAGGTACAAGGATCACCTGAGCCCAGCAGGTCAAGGCTGCGGTGACCATGAGCATGCTGCAAGAAAAATGTCCCTCAGTAGAGGGTGCCATCTTAACTCTCAAACACAGTGGATGACATCTTAAGAGCTATGGAAAAGGTGTAGTAGCTGCAGGTTTGAATCCTGTCTCCTCTACTTGTTCAAATCATGAAATATCTCAGAATCATAGAAAGTGCCTATAAAAATTTCTGCATCACACAAATAATAAAATGTGACCGGGGGTGGTAGCTCATGCATGTAATCCCAGCACTTTGGGAGGCAGAGGTGAGAGGATGCCTGAGCCCAGGGGCTTGAGACCAGTCTGGGCAACATGATGAGACCTCATCTCTACAATAAATAAGTTGGACGTGGTGGAGCATGCCTGTAGTTCCAGCTACTTGGAAGATTGACACGGAAGGATTGCCTGAGCCCAGTAGGTCAAGGCTGCAGTGGCCGTGAACAGCACGACGGTGCACTCCAGCCTGGGCAACAAAGAGACTTCTATTAAAAAACGAACCCCTCAAATTTATTAACAGGTCTGACAGAAGTCTAAAATCAGTCTCACTGAGCTAAAGTCAAGGTCAAGGTACCAGGGTGATTCCTTTTGGAGGCTTTGATGGCAGGATTCATTTCCTTGTCTCTTCAATTTTTAGAGCTCATCTATGTCCTTTGGCTCCGGCCCCTTCCATTAAAACCAACAAGCTATTTTTTTTTTTTTTTTTTT
>NW_007249963.1:578512-580854 GCF_000164805.1 Carlito syrichta | reverse complement strand
CAGGCGCGCGCTACCACGCCCGGCTGATTTTTTTATTTATTGTAGAGATGAGGTCTCACCTGCTCGGGCGGGTCTTGAACCACGGACTCAGGCAATCCACTCACCTCAGCCTCCCAAAGGCACGGGATTACAGGCTGAGCCACCGAGCCCAGCTCAACCAAAAAGCTATTAACAAGGGTGCCTGAACGATACACATTTGTATACCTAACCCTTAACTGTACCCCATGATTTTATAATAAAAAATGTTTAATATTTAAAAAAAAAACCAACAAGCAGTGTAGCATCTTGCGTTCTCTCTCTCCCTCTTCCCATTTCTCCTGACTACTACAGGTGTATTATGAAAATATTAAGCCAGATCATTTTTTCAGGTTCTTAAATTCCTGAATCTAGATCTTTAGCTGAAGAAAAAACCTTTTCCCATGATTTCTACCCTCTGATGTCCAATTACATAAGAAAAATGGGCTTCTTGTAGCAAGTTAAATGCTATAGAAGTAAAACAACCTCATCAATCTCTTCCCCTTCAAACCCAAAGTAGTTCAGTTGATGGACATTTGTCTCTGCTTATGCTACTTCATGCATTTAAATACTGTTGTTTTTATTGGTATTCATGCAGATTGCCAAGAAGAGAAGTGCTGTTGCTTTTAACATAAATAAGATTACATATTTTGCAATTAATTTTTCATCAAACTCATCTTGGGCCTTACCTAGTAAATACATTGAAATCTCTGTTCTAGCAAAGCTGCTAACCACTCCAGCCAAATTGCCTGGGTTGGAATCTGCCATTCTTTGAGCAAATTAACTTCATTTCTCTCTGCCTCAGTTTCCTTATGTATAAAATATTCTTCATGGGCTGCTGTGAGAATGAAATGTATGCATGTGAGCTGCTTAGAACAATGCTTTGTACTAATTTAGTTGACAGTAGGTGGTATCTGTTATTTTTAATACGGACGTAATAGGCTATTTTGTATGGCAGTTCCCCAACTTAACCAATAGCTAGGCATGAGTACTTAGTTTGTTGGTGGTTTTCTGCTATTAGAGTAATGTACTGAACATTCTTTTTGGGGGGGTGGGGGTTGAGTTGGAGTCTCACTCTGTCACCCATTCTGGATGGCAGTGGCACGCTCACGGTCACTGCAGCCTCGACCTGCTGGGCTCAGGTGATCCACCTCAGCCTTCCAAGTAGCTGGAACCAAAGGAACATGCCACTTGCCCAGCTACTTTTTGATTGATTACAGAGATAAGGTCTCGCCAAGTTGCCTGGGCTGGTCTCGTACATGTGGGCTCAGGCAATCCTCTCACCTCTGTCTCCCAAAGTGCTAGGATTCTAGGCGTGAGCCACCAAACTTGGCCCGTTTTACTCATTTTTTTTTCCTTAGTTGGTTAGGAGTTCATTTTGTACTAAAGATATTAAGACAGGTTTTTTTTGTGTTGCAAATATTTTCTCCCAGTGTTTGTTTTTTTAACATGGTTTATATCTTTTTGTTGTACCACATTTTTTTGGCAGTCAACTGTCAGTCTATGTCTTCTGGATTTCCTGTCTTGCTTAAAAATACCTCTCCCATCCTGAAATTGAAGTTATACAAATATTGTAAATTTTCTTGTTTTCATCAAGTTGCTTTTTATAGTCAGGTCTTTACCTGAGATTTCATTGGCTATTGTGATGAAAAATTCTGATTTTTGTTTCCAAAGATGGAATTAATAGCTCTGCTGAAGAAATCAGATGTGTAAGTAACAGTTTCCCAAATCCTATGGATCAAAAAAAAAAAGTATGTTCCTGCAGAAGAAGTTGGTCAACAGAAACTCAAAGCTTTTGTTTTTTATTAAGGGCCTGAAATCTGCTTAAGTACCTGGGGAAGTATTGATTGGTTTGGAAAGGTACCTGAGTTTAATACCATTGAGAACAAAAGCTGCTTTTATAACTTCTCAAGTATTCACAGTGTTTTCCTTACTACTTTTTCCCCTGCCTGTGTTTTCCTACTGCTATTGAAAAAAAAAAAGTGTCTCTTACTTGTAAACCAGAGATACGGTTCTTGGTAGTGTTTTTTCCCTTTCATAATTGGTTGTGTTGAAGATTAATACACAGACATTTTGATGTGCACACAATTCTTAGCATACATACCAAAAATCTAAAAAGCCATGTATTGCAATTCTTCTTTAAACAGTTATTCCAGTGACTTTCCAGCTTAAAGTCTGGGGACAAATTTTCCTTACGAACATATCAAGTACCAGTATCTTAAAATGTTGATAGCTATGCCGGGCTCGATGGCTCAGCCTGTAATCCCACGCCTTTGGGAGGCTGGGGTGAGTGGATTGCCTGAGCCCGCGGGTTCGAGACCCACCTG
>NW_007249963.1:575129-578197 GCF_000164805.1 Carlito syrichta | reverse complement strand
TGAGACTCCAACTCAAAAAAAAAAAAAAAAAATTGTTGATAGCTATTATATACATCCCACCAATTCACAATAATAGCATATACACTGCAAACTCACATTTCTCTATTTTAACAAAGTTGTCAGGAAAATAGCAGTACCACAACCAATGACGTTAAAGAGTGTGCACAATTCTGATGATGGTTTTCTTTAGGAAACGATTCTAAAAAAAAAAACAACATAGGGATACAAGTAATCCAAAACACTCAAGACATTAAATGCAGGACTGTGACTCCATATTGTCAGTATGCTTTGTATAACAGGATATAAAAACTAACTCCTTATCTATGAAATGTTAAACTAGGATAATCAAAGCCTCCTGTAATTTAATATCCTGCTATTTTCTGATTGTACCAAAAATAACCAGAAAATGATTTCCCCTCTTAAAAAAAAATAAAAAAGCATTTACTCTTAGAAATGAAATGAAATGATGTGGGATTTCTTTTTTTTTTTTTTTGGTAAGGACAGAGACTCACATTGTTGCTCAGCTTGGTGTCAAACTCCTGGCTTCAAGTGATCCTCCTGCCTCAGCCTCCCAAAGTGCTTGGGATTACAGCCATAAGCCATAAACCACTGTGCCTGGTCGGAATCCTTCCTTCTTAAAAATGTTTCTGCCGGGCTCGGTGGCTCAGCCTATAATCCCAGCGCTTTGGGAGGCCGAGGTGAGTGGATTGCCTGAGCCCGGGAATTCGAGATCCGCCTGGGCAACTTGGTGCGACCTCATCTGTACAATAAATAAATAAAAAATTAGCCAGGCATGGTAACACATGCCTGTAGTTCCAGCTACTTGGAAGGCTGAGGCGGAAGGATCGCCGGAGCCCAGCATGTCAAGGTTGCGGTGGCCAGGAGCGTGCCACTGCACCCTAGTCTGGGTGACAGAGTGAGACTCCAACACACACAAAAAAAATGTTTCTAAAGCTACTAAAAATTGCATTTACAAAATAGTTGATAAAAATACTCCTCTCCAAAAAGCAAAGCAAAAAACAAAAAAGACAAAAATTAAAAAAGAAAGAAAAAAAATAACTCCTCTGCACCAGGCATGTGGTTCATGCCTGTAAATCCCAGCACTTTTGAGAGGCAGAGGCAAGAGGATTGCCTAAGTCCAGTCAGGAGTTCGAGACTAGCCTGGGCAACTTGGCAATACCTCATCTCCACAATAAATCAAAAAATTAGCCAGGCATGGTGGCACGGGCCTGTAGTTCCAGCTACCTGGAAGGATGAGGCAGAAGGATTGCCTGAGCCCAGCAAGTCAAGGCTGCAGTGGCTGTGAACATGCCACTGCACTCCAGCCTAGGTGACAGAGTGAGACTGACTCCAAAACAAAACAAAAAAACTCTGGATTCTGGATTGTACAAGAATGGAGACAGGGACCACTGATAACGGCATAGTATTGATATTAATAAGACTTGACCTCTTTCCTGCTTCATCAGAGGCTTTTTTCAAATTTTTGTCTGAAGATTTATCCTTTACTTAACAATGATGAGCTTAAGAGTTATCCAAGAACTCCGCAGTGTCCAGAAAATTAATCTTGCCTCTTTTAACGATTTTGCAACACTAAATTTCTACCTTTCTTGCTACTTTTTTGGGCTTTGTTTCCACTTTTGCAGGAGCAGGTTTAGCTGACAACTGCACTGATCTCTTGGGCTTCTCCTGAGCATCTTGGCAACTGGGAGGGTGTATGCCATGTGCCTGCAGGCAGCAGCCTGCCTAGAGCCTTCGTGAAGCTGGGCTGCCTGGCCACTGCCACTCCTGCCACCGGAGCAGTTCTTGGTGATTCTGATTGGACCTGCCAACAGCCTGGTTTTAAAAGATTCGTTACTGATAGACACAGTACAAGGGTGCCTGTGTAGTAAATGTCATGGACAGCAGTTGAAAGTTATTAAAATCAAAGGAAATAGTATTCTAGGGTAACTGTCAAGTTACAAATAGTATTTACAAATACTATCTCCCTACCTTTTGATCTGAACCCTTACTAGGCACTGAAGATTTATGTTGGAGAGGAAAATTCAAGGAAATCATGGATTTGAACTTGATCATTATTAAATCTTTTCTCTGTCACAAAAAGAGCCTATAGGCTCCTGGTTGGGCTCATATGTATGGCTCTATACCTCCAAAAGGCTAATGAAGACAAGTTATAGCAGAAAAAGCTGAAAGAAGCTAGGCGCGGTGGCTCAAGCCTGTAATCCCAGCACTTTGGGAGGCCGAGGTGAGAGCATTGCCTGAAACCGGGGGTTCGAGACCAGCCTGAGCAACTTGATGAGACCTCATCTGTACAATAAATCAAAAAAATTAGCCGAATGTGGTGGCCTGCACCTGTAGTTCCAGCTACTTGGAAGGACTACCTGAACACAGCAGGTCGAGGCCGCAGTGGCCGTGAGCTTGCCACTGCCCTCCATCCTGGGCTACAGAGTGAGACTCCGGCTCAAAAAAAAGAAAAATAAAAAAAAGAAAAAACTGAAAGACTGTCTTACATTATATGTGATCCATTCTTTGTGTCTTATTAAGCCAATATGGGCCAGGCACGGTGGCACACACGAGGCCAGTAGTTTAAGACCAATCGATCTCTAAAAAAATACAAAATTAAAAAATAGCCAGGCATGGTGGTACATGCTTGTATTCTCAGTTACTCAGGAGGCAGAGGTGGATCGCCTATAACCCCAGGACTTTGGAAGGCGGAGGTGAGAGGATTGTCTGAGCCCACGGGTTCAAGGCCAGCCTGAGCAACTTGGCAAGCCCTCGTCTCTATGATAAATAAAAAAATTAGCTGGGCATGGTAGCGCACACCTGTGGTTCCAGCAATTTGGAAGACTGAGGCGGAAGAATTGCCTGAGCCCAGCAGGTTGAGACTGCATTGGCCTTGGGCGTGCCACTGCACTCCAGCCTGGGCAACAGAGTAAGACTCCAACTCAAAAAAATAAGAATAAAAAAGAAAGCAGCCAGGCTCGGTGGCTCAGCCTGTAATCCCGCGCCTGTGGGAGACTGAGGTGAGTGGATTGCCTGGGCCCGCGGGTTCGAGACCCGCCTGGGCAGCG
>NW_007249963.1:571537-575109 GCF_000164805.1 Carlito syrichta | reverse complement strand
GCCCGTAATTCCGGCTACTAGGAAGGCTGAGGCGGAAGGATCGCCAGAGCCCAGCAGGCGAGGCTGCGGTGGCTGGGAGCGGCCACTGCACTCCAGTCTGGGCGACAGAGTGAGACTCCAACTCAAAACAAACAAACAAAACAAGCAGATTTCTGCAGACCTTTATGCTGGTCACCTGGAGAAGTAGGAAATAGGAAATCATGGTAATTTGGAGTCTTCATGTTCTTATTATGACATCTTTGTTTGCCATGCAAGCAAACATAATGAAAATTCCCATGAACATGTGAGAATTCTCCCCATGACAGTTGTCCAGTTTCTAGGAGACATACCCAGCAGTTGTTTTGCACTGTCAGACACAGTGATCAGTGTTTTCATATGGATCTCATTTAATTCTGAGAGTAGGATTGACTGATCCGTTTTACAGATGAGGAAGCCAAGGCATAAAAAAGGTTACTGATGATCAAGGACATGTGTATGAACTGGGGCATTCGCTGGGGGGATGAGGGGCATTGAAGATAGGGTTTTGTCCAATACGTGTTTGTAGAATAAAGTGGGTTGCGATATAAGACAGAGATAATGCGAGGGTGAGGAAGAAAGGGATCCGGCGAGACTCCAAGGTTTAATGTCATCTATGGTGGATGAAAATACCATGCAGTGAGAAATGAAACCTAGGAGAAATAAGCTAGAGAGGAAAGATAGGAAAGTGACTTTGGACGTATTTAGAATTGCGGATTCCTTTGATTCCTTTTATTAGTGCAGTACTTAGTATACATATGGTACACTTTACATAATTTGGCTGAAGGTGCAGATACTTGAACTCAAACTTGCTAAGATAAAGGAAACTACTGGCCTAGAAATGGAATAACAAGCTGGTTCAGAGCACTGGTTCTGGAACTTGATCCCTGGGTTCAAATCCTAACTCAGCTACTGTATGAACATAGGTAGGCCTCAGTTTTTTTAACCTGTAGAACAGGGAGGAGAATGATGGCACTCACCTCATGAGGTTTTCAAGATTAAATGAGAAGTGTGAAAAACACCTAGAACTGAATGTCTGGAACAGAATAATAAGGGCCAGGTAAGTCTCCACAGTGAGCCTCAGACACCTGGAAGTTTGGATAGTACAACCCCAAGACTTGCCCTAATGGTTTCTGCTGTGTTTTTTTCTTTTTGGGGGGTGGGGGGTGGGGTGGAGTCTTTGTTGCCCAAGATGGAGTACAGTGGTATGCTCTCAGCCACCACAACCTCTGCCTGCTGGGCTCAGGAGATCCTTCCGCCTTAGCCTTCCAAGTAGCTGGAAGTACAGGTGCATGGCACCACGCCTGGCTGATTTTTTTATTTATTGTAGAGACCAGTTCTCACCAAGTTGCCAGGCTGCTCTTAAACCTTTGGGCTCAGGCAATCCTTTCACCTGGGATTACAGAGGTGAGCCACCGCCCCCAGCTCTGCTATTTCTTTATGTTCGCTTTCTTCTTTGGAACTGAGCACAAACCACAGAACAACTCCCAAGTTTGCTCTAAAGAGATACTGAGGGCCTGGTGCAGTGGCTCATGCCTATAATCCCAGCACTTTGGGAGGCTGAGGTGAGAGGATTGCTTAAGCTCAGGAGGTCCAGGTTGTGGTGAGCCATGATGGTGCCATAGCTCTCCAGCCAGAGCGACAGTAAGACTTCGACTCAAATATAAATAATTTAAAAAACAGTGTCCAGTTAAAAGATCCTCTAAAAGATCTCTGGTTGGTTGGGCGCAGTGGCTCATGCCTATAATCCCAGCACTTTGGGAGGCCAAGGTGAGAGGACTGTCTGAGCCCACGGGTTTGAGACCCGCCTGGGCAACTTGACAAGACCCCTTCTCTACAATAAATCAAAAAATTAGCCAGGCATAGTGGCACATGCCTGTAATTCCAGCTACTTAGATGGAAGGATCACCTGAGCCCAGCGGGTTGAGGCTGCGGTGGCCGTAAGTGTACCACTGTACTCCAGCCTGGGCAACAGAGTGAGACTCCAACTCCAAAAAATAAAAATAAAAAATAAAAGATCTCAGTTGTCCTGGCTTGGGTCAGATCACCTCCCTGGTACCATCAACTGTAACCAGGTGGATGGAGTAAATGTAATTGGATCAATCACCAGAAGAGTGTTTTCCAGGAAAAGGTGGATGTTTGTCTTAAATAAACAAAATATATAACTAGCGTACAGAGTTTCAACCAACTTGAAAATGCCTTCTTAAAATAACTTGTAGCCGGGTGCCATGGCTCACGCCTGTAATCCTAGCAATTTGGGAGACTAAGGCAAGAGGACTTTTGAGTTAGAGCCTCACTCTATCACCCAGGCTGGAGTGCAGTGGCATGCTCAAGCCACTGCAGCCTCAACTGCAGTCTTAGCCTTCCAAGTAGCTGGAACTACAGGCTGCGCACCACCACGTCCAGCTAATTTTTTGATTTATTGTAGAGAAGAGTTCTTGCCAAGTTGCCCAGGCTGGTCTAGAACCCGTGGGCTAAGCAATCCTCTCACTTTCACCTTCCAAAGTGCTAGGATTACAGGTATGAGCCACTGCGCCTGGCTGAAAATACCGTATTAAGTAATCTTTCCTAGCAACCCTTTTTCCCTACAATATTTCCATTTCTACTATCAGGATTATTTGAGTTCAGTGGTGTCCACCAGCTCCTACCTATTTTCCTGATACAATTATTGGATACTGATAACACACCAACTTAATACCCTGAACTGGTCATTTTCACATATTAAATTATTATTTCAGAGCTCTAACACCACTTTTTGTGTCAGTGCTCTTAGTCATTTCGATGAGGAGCAGTAGGGTAGAAACCAGTGAAATAAATCAAGAGAAATTAGGGGCCAGTTATCCAGGGGGAAAGTCAGTGGGAATGGCACCAGGAAATTTGAGAATGAAATTAGTAAACCACAGAAGAAACATGCTATTCAGGATCCATGCCACCACTTAACAAGGCCTTGTTGGTATTTCAGTAACTGAACACTTCTGGGTAGATCTCAAGATGGACGTACTTTAAAGTGAGTTCATCTTTCTAGCAAATAGTGTTATAATTAAGTTTCTGTTATATCTTCTCACTTCTCTAGTCTCTTTGTTTAGCTTTCATGGATATCTGATTTCTATGCCCCAGGAAAACTTTCTCAGTAATAGACATTTATTTCTGATGTGTTGAAAAGGATAAAAATTGTGGACATTTTGCAGAGGGAATGCTACAACTTTCTTGAACTTTGTTATACAGAGTGGCACTACAACGAAAAACTCAGTTTTAATCAGAAATCCCAGTTGCCCTCCATAGAAAGCCTTACTCAACAACCTTCAAGCACACACTGTTGCATCTCAGAATGTTTACAATTACTTTACTAATTCAGGCACCTGACTTACCTACACTACAGCACTTTCAAGTTTAAAAATACACATAGGTCAGACTCAGTGGCTCAACCTGTATCTCAGCACTTTATTTTATTTATTTATTTATTTATTTGTTTGTTTGTTTATTTATGTATTTATTTATTTGAGTTGGAGTCTCACTCTGTCGCCCAGACTGGAGTGCAGTGGCCGCTCCGGGCCACC
>NW_007249963.1:560556-571199 GCF_000164805.1 Carlito syrichta | reverse complement strand
CAAAAAAAAAAAAAAAAAGGAGGCCGAGGCAAGTGGACTGCCTGAGTCCGTGGGTTCGAGACCAGCCCAGGCAACTTGGTAAGAACTTGTCTCTAAAATAAATTTTTAAAAAATTAGCTAGGCGAGGTAGCGCCTGCCTGCAGTTCAGGCTACTTGAAACACTGAGGCAGAAGGATCGCAGAGCCCAGCAGGTTATCTTATCTGCTTTCTCATCCTTTTAATAAATGTGCGCTCTAACAGTGTTCTGAAAATGATACTCACACACCATGTTTCACTGTTGGAAAACAGGCGATCTGGAGGTTTTCATGCCCTGCAGTTCTGGAATCTCTCCTTTTATCTACTGCCTCTGTTTTTTGTTGTTGTTGTTGTTGTTGTTGTTTTGTTTTTTTGAGTTGGAGTCTCACTCTGACGCCCAGACTGGAGTGCAGTGGCATGTTCCCGGCCACCGCAGCCTCGACCTGCTGGGCTCTGGTGATCCTTCTGCCTCAGCCTTCCAAGTAGCAGGAACTACAGGAGTGCGCTACCACGCCCGGCTCATTTTTGATTTATTGTAGAGATGAGGTCTCGCCAAGTTGCCCAGGACGGTCTTGAACCTGCGGCCTCAGGCAATTCACTCACCTCGGCCTCCCAAAGCACGGGATTACAGGTTGAGTCACCGAACCTAGCTGCCTCTGTTTCTTATCTACTTCCTTTTGCTTTCAATTCCTCTCTACCTACTAATTTACATTCACCACTCCCTAAAGGAAATGCTTCCTCCCAGGAGCTTCTGACTCCACCCCATCATACTCTAACCCTAGCCCTAACCCTAATCCTAACCTTAACCTCTTACCTTACAGTACTGTGATTGCTGACTCAGTTGCCTGACAAACTCCTAGGGAGAAGGGACTATATCTTGTTCACTGTTTTAGTCTCTCTGCCTGAAATACACACAGCTAGTTCAGATTAACCATTTGATGAGGCCTTGAGTAAAACCTCAACCTGTTGCTTGTCCAAGCACCACACACACCCATGTGCTCCCAGAGCTAAAAGGTCATTTCCTACGTTCACAGGTTCATTCTTTGCAACGTCCTTACCTACCACTGACCAAAAATTCAACTCCTTTCACAAACAAGACACTTCCAGCCCTAGATAGGGGCAGTTTGTATGTGTATGTGATATCTTGTAAAATTAGAAATATCTCTCATATGACAGTTCATCTGTATCATACAATGGTTCTGTATCATAGCAACAAAGGAAACACTCGCCTGACTATTTATTGACTTCCTATTAATAATTTATAGAGCCGGGCTCGGTGGTTCAGCCTGTAATCCCGCGCCTTTGGGAGGCTGAGGCGAGTGAATTGCCTGAGCCCGCGGGTTCGAGACCCACCTGGGCAGCGAGACCTCATCTCTACAATAAATAAAAAAATCAGCCGGGCGTGGTGGTGCATGCCTGTAATTCTGGCTACTCGGAAGGCTGAGGCGGAAGGATCGCCGGAGCAGGTTGAGGCTGCGGTGGCCGGGAGCGGCCACTGCACTCCAGTCTGGGTGACAGAGTGAGACTCCAACTCAAAAAAAAAAAAAAAAAGTGTTATTTTTTTCAGGCTCTTTCATCACTTTTTGTAGAATATTGGTTGTAGAACTTTTCTTTTTTTGTTTTTTTTTGTTTTGTTTTTGAGTTGGAGTCTCACTCTGTCGCCCAGACTGGAGTCCAGTGGCCGCTCCGGCCACCGCAGCCTCGACCTGCTGGGCTCCGGCGATCCTTCGCCTCAGCCTTCCAAGTGGCTGGAACTACAGGTGCATACTACCATGCCCAGCTAATTTTTGATTTTTTGTAGAGATGAGGGCTTGCCAAGTTGCCCAGGCAGGACTCGAACCTGCGGGCTCAGGCAATCCACTCACCTCAGCCTCCCAAAGGCACAGGATTACAGGCTGAGCCACTGAGCCCGGCTGGTTTTAGAACTTTTCATCCAGATTTTTTTTTTTTTTTGAATTGGAGTCTCATTCCGTTGCCCAGGCTGGAGTGACGGCCACCCCAGCGTCGACCTGCTGGTGGGCTCAGGTGATCCTTCCGCGTCAGACTTCCAAGTAACCTGAACTGCATGTGTGTGCTACCACGCCCAGTTAATTTTCTGACTTATTGTAGAGATGAGGTCTCACCTTGTTGCCAAGGCTGGTCGTGAACCTGTAGGCTCAGGCAATCCTCTCACCTTGGCCTCCCAAATTGCTGGGATTACAGGCTTGAGCCACTGTGCCCAACCTCATCCAGATTAAGTTAAATTGTGGGTTAGCCAATAGACGCTTTTATTTAGGCATAGGCAGATTTAAGAATAAATTATATAGCTGCATTCTTATATTCATTCAAGTGCCCACAATAGTATTTGTGTTTCTTTTCTAATATACTGGGATATATGAATTTAAACTCACAGTAAAACAGAGAATCTATGAAAAGATGTCATAATTATTAACATAAAGTTGGAAGCCCGCAGGAGAAAAAAAGTATTTAGTGTAAAAATAGCAGTAATCTTGTAGAGGGCTGGTGGAATTTTATAAAAAGGTAGTTGCGCCGGGTTCGGTGGCTCAGCCTGTAATCCCGCACCTTTGGGAGGCTAAGGTGAGTGGATTGCCTGAGCCTGCAGGTTCGAGACCCGCCTGGGCAGCGAGACCTCATCTCTACAATAAATTTTTAAAAAATCAGCAGTATTTGGCTTCAGTGAATTTTTTGGAGATTCTTTCAATGCGTTTGCGTTTTGTGATGGGTGATTCACGAGTGCACCTGCCCACACCGCACTGAGTGTTTAGCAGTTTTTGACAAAAAATGATACGACCCCAGCCCCGCCCTCATTATTCACTCAGTCTTGCCCTGAACCACTTTTTTTGGTTTGATTCCCCAGATGAAAAAAGTTGTCAAAGAAAAATGTTTTGTTGATATGGAAGAGGTGAAACAAAAAATGGCAGAAGCATTAAAAGACATCAAAATTGATAAGCTCGAAAACTGTTTTGAGCAGTGGAAAAAGCATTTTGATAGGTGTATTGCATAGAACAGAGAGTACTTTGAAGGTGA
The DNA here is from genome assembly GCF_000164805.1 of Carlito syrichta. Lineage (NCBI taxonomy): Eukaryota > Metazoa > Chordata > Mammalia > Primates > Tarsiidae > Carlito > Carlito syrichta. The sequence continues at coordinate 568,157 of NW_007249963.1, read as the reverse complement.
CTGAAGTTTAAACATGTATGAATAAATATACAATTTTTAATAAATAAATTCCAGAATTTTTGGTTCCCCATCATACAGTCACTCCCTTTAATATATACCTCTACAAACCATATAGGACTTGGCAAACCATGGGTGAGTTTACAATTTCCAGAGTGAAGGCCGGGCGTCATGGCTCAAGCCTGTAATTCCAGCACTTTGGGAGGCCGAGGCGAGAGGATTGGCTGAGCTCAGGGGTTCAAGACCAGCATGGGCAACTTGGTGAGACCTTGTCTCTACAATAAATTAAAAAAAAAAAAAAAAAAGCCGGGCTTGCTAGCATGCGCCTGTAGTTCCAGTTACTTGGAAGGCTGAAGCAGTATCGCCTGAGCCCAGCATAATCTCACTCTGTTGCCCATGCTAGAGGGCAGTGGCATAACATAATCACAGCTTACTGCAACCTCAACCTCCTGGACTCAGATCCTTCTGCCTCAGTCTCCTGAGTAGCTGGGACTACAGGCACATGTCACCATGCATATGTGTGTGTGTGTGTGTGTGTGTGTGTGTGTGTGTGTGTGTGTGTGTGTGTGTGTGTTTGGTAAAGATGAGGTCTTGCTATGTTTCCCAGGCTGGTCTTGAACTCCTTGGCTCAAGCATTCCTCCCGCCTTGGCCTCCAAAAATTTTGGGACTACAGGTGTGAGCCACTGTGCCCAGCTAAGAAGCTCATCTTTTTTTTTTTTAGTTTTCGTAATTTGTTTTCACATTGAAAACCTGTCAGATCTGTTTCAGCCTCAAAGAGCATGTTTATGTAAAATTTAATGAATGTGGCAGCGAGCTGCATTTTTTTCTAAATGGGTAAAGGATCAAAACCTAAGTTTTACAGAAAACTACGTGGCTGCCTCCGTACCAATCTCTGCATGGCCTCCTCAAGCCACACAGGTATGTTTTTAGCAACATCATTTTCCCCTGTTTACTAGGGACAGTAGAGCCAGTAAGCTGAAGCCCATCTGTAAAAGGCTGGACTTTTCCTGCCACAAGCCTCTTTGCTCCTCATCTCTCCCCTCCTCCCCACAAGGAGCCTGCCAGGCACTTACTTTCGTAAACACGTCCAGTGTGGCCCCAGCATACTGACCAGACTGCAGAGCCTGGAGCAGGGTGCCCTCGTCCACAATCCCTCTGCAGGTGCAGTTCACCACACACACCCCCTTCTTGCACTGGGCAGAGGTGCCATCATTCAGCAGGCCTGTTGTGGAGAGCAGCAGAGGTATGTACACAGTGATGAAATCATAGAGAGTGGCCGGGCACGGTATCTCAACCTGTAATCCCAGCACTTTGGGAGGCTGAGGCAAGAGGATTGCCTGAGCCTAGGGGTTTGAGACCAGCCTGGGCAACTTGGTGAGACCTTGTCGCCACAATAAAATCACAAAAACTAGCATACATCTGTAGTTCTAGCTACTTGGAAGGCTGAGGTGGAAAGGATTGCCTGAGCTCAGCAGGTCGAGGTTGCGGTGACTGTGAGCGTGCCACTGCACTCCAGCCTGGGCAACAAAGAGTGAACTCTGACTCAAAAAAAAAAAAAAAAAAAAGAAAAAGAAATCATAGAGAGGCCAGATCTCCAGCTGTCCCCGAAGGAGACACCAAAGGAGGCCGAGACCTCTGAAGAAATGATGGGGTCATACCCTATAGTCTTCACCCCAAGGACTACATCTGAGGGCCACCTCTCACCCAATCCTGCCCAGGCCAAGAATTCCCAGGTCTTTCCATTCAGCCCTGTTCCCGTGAACATCTTCCGCTTCCATTTGCCAGCCTTTATAGAAGTCATCGCCTGGGAATCTGCCTGGTCAGGCATATGATCATCCCATAGGTGAGCTCTGCGGAACTGAAGCCGTTCCCATTGCGGGTGTTCATCACAAGGATGCCTTTCTTTGTTACGGCCTTCAGATCTAGATCTACATTGTTCATGCTTATGCCAGCCCTGCTCACCACCTGGAGCTTCTTGGCAGTGTTTGTGACATCAGCGGTCACCTTGGTGGCCTAGTGAACGATAAGGCCTTTGCAGTCCTGCCCTCCACTTTTCAGAATCTTCTGGCAACAAGGAAGCACTTTCCGGAGACTTGCAAAGGCCCTGGCTGGACTCGGCCTCAGAATCGGCCACTCTCTATGCACAGAACCGAAGCCAGGAAGCTGCTATGCAGGCTGGTGGACTTGTGTAATTGGGCAGGATTCTCGATCTCCCACTCCCCCTTAGTCTCCCCTCCTGCTCCTACTGTCTCCTTTTTTCTTTTTTTTGAGTCAGAGTCTCTGTCACCCAGGCTGGAGTGCAGTGGCACACTCATGGCCACCGCAGCCTCGACCTGCTGGGCTCAGACGATCCTTGTGCTTCAGCCTTCTGAGTTGCTGGAACTATAGGCATAATTTTTTGGTTTATATAGAGACAAGGTCTTGCCATGTTGCCCAGGCTGGTCTCAACCCACTGAACTCAGGCAATCCTCTTGCCTCAGCCTCCCAAAGTGTTGGGATTGACGTGAGCCACCGCATCTGGCTGAAGCTCATCATTTAAAAGTGCAATTTTGTTTCCCTGTTTTGACTGATCTTTAGTAGGTATTGGTTGGATGCTGTGATAGCCAACCTCCAAGATGACCTCCTGCTCTGCCTCCAAATAGTCACATCTGCTGGTAGTCCTTTCCCACACTCTACCAACCTTGGTCTGTATGACCAAAAATATACAGCAGTCAGACAGTATGTCACTTCTAAGGTAGGTTATGAAAGACCGCAACTTCCTTCTTGTATGTGTTCCTCCACACATACAAGTCTCAGATCCCTTGCTCTGGGGAAGGCAAGCTGCTAGGCGATGTGAAGCCTTCCTGGTGAGGAAATGAAGACTTCAGCCAACAGACAGTGAACAACTAAGACCTGCCAACTGCTGTGTGAGTGGGCTTGGAAGCTGATTCCCCAGCCCCAGTCTAGCCTTGAGATGATAGCAGCTCCAGCCAACCGCTTGACTACAGCATTGTAACAGACATTCAGAACCACTCAACTAATGCTATGCCTGCACTCCTGATTCTTAGAAACTGTGTGGGATAGTAAATGGTTTTTTCACGCTGCCGCATTTGGAAGTAATTTATTTTTAACTAAAAAAAACTTTTTTGAGTCAGCATCTCACTCTGTCGCCCAGGCTGGAGTACAGTGGCACTTCGGCAATCTTTCCACCTCAGCCTTCCAAGTAGCTGGAACCACAGGCACGTGCCATTATGCCCGGCTAATTTTTCTTGATTTTTTATAGAGATAAAGTGTCGCCATGTTGCCCAGGCTGGTCTTGAACCCGTGGGCTCAGACAATCCTCTCACCTCGGCCTCCCAAATAGTGCTGGGATTATAGGTGGGAGCCACTGAGCCCGGCCCAGGAGGCAATTTATTGTGTAGCAGTAACATAATACAGATGTCTTCTGCAATGAACTGAATGTTTGTGTCTCCCTCCCCCAAATTTGTGTGTTGAAATGTTAACCTTTGTTCACAGTGGCTCAAATTCTGACCTTAGCTCTGTCATTAATTGGGTGTATCCCAGGCCTCTGAGCCCTTGCTTCCAAAAGGGCTTAAAACAATGACCTAGTAGACAGGTGCAGTGGCTCATGCCTGTAATCCCAGTACTTTGGAAGCCCGAGGCAGGAGGATTGCTTGAGCCCAGGAGTTCGAGACCAGCCTAAGCAACATAGTAAGCTCTCGTCTCCACGAAAAAATTAAAAAATTAGTTGGGTGTAGTGGTGTGCGTCTGTAATCCCAGCTACTCAGGAGATTGAGGTGGAAGGATTGCCTGAGTTCAGGAGATCTAGGCTTCGGTGATACGTGATTGTGTCACTGCACTCCAGCCTGGGTAACAGTGAGTCCCCAACTCAAAAAAGACAAAACGCCAGGCATGGTAGCTCATTCCTATTGCCCCAGAACTTTGGGAGGTGGAGGTAAGAGGATTGCCTGAACCCAGGGGTTCTTGACCAGCCTGGGCAACATGGCAAGACCTTGTCTCTACAATAATTCAAAAAATTTGCCGAGTATGATGGAACTCACCTGTGATTCCAGCTACTTGGAAGGCTGAGGTAGAAGGATCGCCTGAGCCCAGCAGGTTGAGGTTGTGGTGGCTGTGACTGTGCCACTGCACTCCAGTCTGGGTAACAAGAGTCAGATTCCAACTCAAAACAAAAAACAAAAACACAAAAGAAAACCAAAAAAAAAAAAAATAACCTTCAAGGTGATGATGTTAGGGTGTGTGGCCTTTGGGAGGTGATTGGTTCATGGGGGCAGGGATTAGAGCCCTTAAATAAAAGGTCCTAGAGAGCTCATTAGCCTCTTCTACCATGTGAGGTTACAGTGGCAAGATGGCTGTCAGTGAGCCAGGAAGCCAGCCTGTACCAGACACCAAATCTGACTTGACTTCCCGGGTACCACAACTGTGAGAAATAAATGTCTGTTGTGTATAAATCACTCAGTTGTAGTTTTTCTTTTTTCAGAAACTTGCCTGCAACAGGTCTTTCTGCCATGAATCTTCCTTTTTCCTTCTCTTCTTCACGCTAATAAACTGTTTTAAAACTTTGCTGGATGCTCTAAAATTCATTTTAGGGATGAGCCAAAGAATCTATGAGTTTTGTGCTGCACCCTACCCAGTATCAATGTTGTCTCCTTCTCAGTGCATCATATCGAAATCCTAGCAGCTAATCTTAAAAGTCTGATTGTAGGACCCTCCTGCTTGGGGTAGATCCATAACCTGACTGCAGTTGAGATAACACTAACCAGACCTCCCGAAGGAATGCCACCCAACATGAGCCATCAAGACACACTCTGATCACCATACACAAAAAATTAACTCTAAATGGATCAAACACCTAAACGTAAAACCTCAAACTATAAGAATCTTAGAAAATGCAGGAGACACCCTTATGGAAATTGGAACTGACAACCAGTTCCTGATCAAAACCCCAAGTGTCCATACCATAAGAGATAAGATAGAAGAGTGAGACCTCATCAAACTGACAAGCTTCTGCAAAGCAAAAGAAACCATCAAGAGAGTGGGAAGACAGCCCACAGAATGGGAAAAAAATATTTGCCAACTGTATATCTGACAAAGGCCTAACATCTAGGATTTACAAGGAACTCAAATGCGCTGAAAGGAGAAAAGCAAACCGCCCCATTAAAAAGTGGGCAAAAGGCCGGGCATGCTGGCTCACGCCTATAATCTTAGCACTTTGAGAGGCTGAGGTAAGAGTATTGCCTGAACCCACGGGTTCCAGACCATCCTGGGCAACTTGGTGAGACCTCATCTCTATAATAAATCAAAAAATTAGCCAGGTGTGGTGGTGCGTGCCTGTAGTTCCAGCTACTTGGAAGGTTGAGGCAGAAGGATCACCTTCCCAGCAGGTTGAGGCTGTGGTGGCTGTGAGCATGCCACTGTACTCCAGCCTGGGCGACAGAGTGAGCTTCCAACTCAAAATAAAATAAAAATAAAAAGTGGACAAAAGACATGAATAGACATTTCTCAAAAGAAGATATATGGGCAGCCAACAGACACATGAAAAAGTACTCAGCCTCACTAATTATCAGAGAAATGCAAATCAAAACTATGTTGAGATGCCACCTAACCCCAATAAGAATGGTCATCATTAATAAAAGAAACAACAGATGCTGGCGAGGATGTGGAGAAAAAGGAACACTTCTACACTGCTGGTGAGAATGCAAACTAGTGCAACCTCTTTGGAAGACAGTGTGGCGATTTCTGAAAGAATTAGAAATTGACCTTCCATATGACCCAGCAATTCCCCCTATTGAGAATATACCCAGAGGAATTCAAATCATTCTACCAAAAAGATATCTGCACATGCATGTTTATTGCAGCTCTATTTTCAACAGCAGAAACATGGATCCAACCATGCTGCCCATTGAAGTTGGACTGGATAAAAAAATGTGGTACATACACACAATGAAATATTATGCAGCCATAAAGAAGGACAAACATATGGACTTTGCAGCAACTTGGATGGATTTAGAGTCTGTCATACTCAGTAATCTATCACATAAACAAAGAACAGAGTACCATATGTTCTCACTCATAGCGGACCTTGAACAATTATAATAATACTGTAAGAAAGGGATGGCAGTAGTGGGAAATTGCCTGGGGTGGGGCGCACCTCACACTTCATCAACAAGAATACCTGCATAATGAACATGTGTATACCTAACCCTGAATTGTACCCCACATCTTTAAAATAAAATTTTTAAAAGTTAAAAAAAAAAAGAGAGACACACGCTGGGTCATGCCTGCATACCAAGTTCCCCTTCTTAAACCCTTGCACTCAGCAAAAAAATCTGATACAGTTTCTTTGAACCATGATCATGGCCATTTCCCTATCTGCTGACTTTTGGAATAAAGTCACTTTCCTTCCACAAACAAAAACAAAAACAAAACAACCACCCAGTTTACAGTATTTTGTAACAGCAGCTTCAATGGACTAGGACAATTTCCTTGTTTTTCAGAGGAAGAGAATACTGTTCTAAAAGAGGAGATGAGGCCAGGTGCAGTGGCTCACACCTATAATCCTAGCACTTTGGGAGGCTGAGGTGAGAGGATTGCCTGAGCCCAGGGATTTGAGACCAGCCTGGGCAACTTGGCGAGACCATGTCTCTACAATAAATCAAGAAAAATTAGCAGGGCATGGTGGTGCACCTGGAAGGCTGAGGTGGAAGGATCACCTGAGCCCAGCAGGTCGAGGCTGCAGTGGCTGTGAGCATGCCACTGCACTTCAGCTTGGGCAACAGAGTGAGACTCCAACTAAAAAATAACGGGGGGGATGAAACTAGTTTTGTTAATCTGACAGACCATCAGCATGTGGGTGGGAGGGGGGAAACAGGAGAGAAAATCAAGCAAGTGAATAATCCTTGAAGGAGAACTGGTCTCATTTCATTAGATGACTCTTTTAGTGCTTATCCCTTTATTAATGAAGTAATAGTATTCATGTCAGTCTTCAAAAGAGTCTCAGTATACCCTTGAAACTATGCTAAGTTTAGGATGTCTGCTGAGGCAGAGGAGAGAGGAAACACTTAAGCAGCTCCTTCCAGCTGCCTTCAGGGGATTGATGACGCAGTCAATAACTGTCTATTGAACTTCTACTTTTATAAAACGATTAAATGATGTTTAAAAGGCAGGGCTCAGTGGCTCAGCCTGCAATCCCAACACTTTGTGAGGCCGAGGTGAGTGGATTGCCTGAGCCCGCAGGTTCGAGACCCACCTGGGGAACTTGGTGAGACCTCATCTCTACAATAAATCAAAAAATTAGCCGGGCGTGTAGAGCACGCCTGTAGTTCCAGCTACTTGAAAGGCTGAGGCGGAAGGATTGCCAGAGCCCAGTAGGTTGAGGCTGCAGTGGCTGGGAGTGGCCACTGCACTCCAGTCTGGGTAACAGAGAGACTCCAACTCAAAAAAAAAAAAAAAAGATGTATAAAAATGAAGTTCAACTGGGCTCGGTGGCTCAGCCTGTAATCCCACGCTTTGGGAGGCAGAGGTAAGTGGATTGTCTGAGCCTGCGGGTTCGAGACCCACCTGGGCAACTTGGCGAGACCTCATCTCTATAATAAATCAAAAA
>NW_007249963.1:546670-560013 GCF_000164805.1 Carlito syrichta | reverse complement strand
TTTTTTTGAGTTAGAGTCTCACTCTGTCGCCCAGACTGGAGTCCAGTGGCCGCTCCCAGTCACCGCAGCCTCGACCTGCTGGGCTCCAGCGATCCTGCTGCTTCAGCCTTCCAAGTAGCTGGAACTACAGGCATGCGCTACCACGCCCAGCTAATTATTGATTTATTGTAGAGATGAGGTCTTGCCAAGTTGCCCGGGCGGGTCTTGAACCCGCGGGCAAGAGGGGATTTGAGATCAGCCTGGGCAACTTGGTGAGACCTTGTCTCTATAATAAATCAAAAAATAAGCCAGGTGTGGTAGTGCACACCTGTAGTTCCAGCTACTTGGAAGTCTGAGGTGGAAAGGATTGCCTGAGCCTAGCAGGGGGAGGATATGGTGGTTGTGAATGCCTGAGCAACATGGTGAGACCTCGTCTCTACAATAAATCAAAAAATTAGCTGGGCGTGGTGGTACGCCCTGTGGTTCCAGCTACTTGGAAGGCTAAAGTGGAAGGATTGCAAGAGCCCAGTAGGTCGAGGCTGCAGTGGTCGCGACAGTGCCACTGCACTACAGCCTAGGGAACAGAGTAAGACCCTGACTCAGAAACAAAAACAAAAACCAGCCTTGACAACTTGGAAGGATCGCCTGAGCCCAAGTAGGTCGAGGCTGCAGTTGCTGTGACCCTACCACTGTACTTCAGCCTGGGCAACAGAGTGAGACTCCAACTCAAAAAAAAAAAAAAAAAAAAAGATTAGGAAAGAGCTGTTAAATGGTGTTATCTAGATCAGAGGCACAATTCTGAACAGTGGAGAGACCTTAATAGGTCATTGGTTTTTTTTTTGTTTTTTGAGTTGGAGTCTCACTCTGTTGCCCAAGCTGGAGTGCAGTAGCATGCTCACAGTCACTGCAACCACGACCTCCTGGGTTCAGGTAATCCTCCAGCCTCAGCCTTCCAGTAGCTGGAACCACAGGTGTGTACCACAACACTTGGCTAATTTTTTGGATTTATTGTAGAGATGAGGTCTCACCAGATTGTCCAGGTTAGTCTTGAGCCCTTGGGCTCAGGCAAGTCTCTCACCTCCGCCTCCGAAAGTCCTGGGATTACAGGTGTGAGCCACCACACCTGCCTACTAGGCCATTGTTTTAAGTACTTTTGGAAACTAGGGCTCAGAGACCTTGGACACACCCAATTAATGACAGAGTTAAGATCAGAATTTGGGCTAGGGTTCTGTGTCACTTCCACGTTTGACCTTCACATCGCCAGATATCTCTCGTAGCTTTATGACTAAATAACGAACAATGAAGGCATAAAATACTCTACAAGAACCATTATCAAATTTTCTTTCATTGACATTTTTTTTTCTAAAAGGACTACTTTGTCTCAGAAACTATAGAATTATTTTTATACTATCTTGTCATTGAATACTTTTAAGCCAACTTAGTGTCATCTATATCCATGACAACAGGTTCCAGTGCCTACCTCTGCCTTCACCATGGAAACATGGAAAACCGCAAGCATAACTGAGAGAAAAATCTCCAGAAAGCTGAAAAAAATTTTTTTTTTTTGCGTAAAAGTCTCACTCTGTCGCCCAGGCTGGAGTGCAGTGGCATGCTCACAGCCACCATACCTTCAACTTGCTGGGCTCAGGTGATCCTTCAGCCTCAGCCTTCCAAGTAGCTAGAACTACAGGCACAGTCCACCGCGCCCGGCTAATTTTTTTATTTATTGTAGAGATGAGGTCTCACCAAGTTACCCAGGCTGGTCTCGAACCCGTGGGTTCAGGTAATCCTCTCACCTTGGCCTCCCAAAGTGCTGGGATTATAGGCATGACCGCTGTAGCACATTTTAACTGATCCACAGGTCAGGTGCAGTGGCTCATGCTTATAATCCTAGTACTTTGAGAGGCCAGTACTTTGGGAGGCCAAGGTGAGAGGATTGTCTGAGCTCACGGGTTCAAGACCAGCCTGGGCAGCTTGGCGAGACCTCATCTATACAATAAATCAAAAAAATTAGCCAGGCGTGGTGACACATGCTTGCAGTTCCAGTTACTTGCAAAGCTGAGGTGGAAGGATTACCTGAGCCCAGCAGGTTAAGGCTGCAGTGGCTGTGTGTGTGCCATTGCATTCCAGCCTGGGCGATATAGTGAGACTCCAGCTGAAAAAAACCAAACTGATCCATACTGGCTTCTTACTCAATATCTCAAAAATATAATTACCACATTCTTTTCAGCTGCATATTGTTCTATCATATGAGTGATACAGTCTACGTAACTATCTTTTATTATTTGACATTTTACTGGGCACTTTTTTTTTTTGAGTCGGAGTCTCACTCTGTCACCCAGGTTGGGATGCAGTGTCCTCCACAAGGCCACTGCAGCCTCGACCTGCTGGGCTAAGGCAACTCTTCCATCTCAGTTTTCCAAATAGCTGGAACCACAAGCATGCACCACCATGCCCGGCATGCCAGTGTTGGCCAGGCATGGTGGCTCATGCCTATAATCCCAGCACTTTGGGAGGCTGAGGTGAGAGGATTGCCTAAGCCCACGGGTTCGAGACCAGTCTGGGCAACTTGGTGAGAACTCATGAGTACAATAAAAAATTTTAAAAATTACCCGGGCATGGCGGCGCATGCCTGTAGTTCCAGATACTTGGAAGTTTGAGACAGAAGGATCGCCTGAGCTCAGGTGGTAGAGGCTGCAGTGGCCGGGAGTGTGCCATTGCCCTCCAGCCTGGGTGACAGAGTGAGACTCCAACTCAAAAAAATAACTAACTAACTAAATAAATAAATAAATCACCAGTGTTAGAGACTACCTTCTCTCCCTCTCTGGTCTAATAATAGTACTTATAGTATTAGCTTTTATTTTTTGAGCGACGAGATCTGGCTATGTTGCCTAGGCTGGTCTTGAATGCCTGGACTCAAGCAATCCTCTTTCTCAGCCTCCCAAAGAGTTGGAATTACGGGTGTGAGCCACTGTGCCCACTCAATAGCTGTTTCTGAGTTGTTACTATGTGCCAGAAACTAAATTCCCTTCAACCTTCTGAATATGAATAGGTGCTGTTTATGATCCTCATTTTTCAGATGAGAATATTGTATCGCAAAGAAGTTCAATAATTTGCCCAAGCCGGGCTCAGTGGCTCAGGCTGTAATCCGGTGCCTTGGGAGACTGAGGTGAGTGGATTGCCTGAGCCCGCGGGTTTGAGACCGCCTGGGCAGCGAGACCTCATCTCTACAATAAAGCAAAAAATCAGCCGGGTGTGGTAGCGCATGCCTGGAATTCCGGCTACTTGGAAGGCTGAGGTGGAAGGATCGCCGGAGCCCAGCAGGTTGAGGCTCGGCCACTGCACTCCAGTCTGGGCAATAGAGTGAGACTCCAACTAAAAATAAATAAATAAATAAATAAATAAATAAATAAATAATAATAATAATTTGCCCAAGGTTAACATAGTTTAGCAATGGAAATGGAATTCAAACCCAGATGATCTGGCTCTCCTGCCTGTTTGCTTAATCCAATCACACCACCCTAAATTCTTTTCATTGTAGTGGAGTAGAAATTTCTGGACACAAAGAGATAGGGGCCAAAAGGCTTTGCATTATTCCCTGTAATAGGTGATACTGACTGGCGCTGTGGCTTGCACCTGTAATCCCAGTACTTTGGGAGGCTGAGATTAGGATTGCTTGAGCCTAGGAGTTCGAGATCAGCCTAGGCAACATAGTGAGACTTCATCTCTAGAGAAATTTAAAAAAAAAATAGCTGGGCATATGGCCCACACTTATAGTCCCGGGTATTTGGGAGACTGAGGTGGAAGGATCGCTTACACCAAGGAGGTTGAGGCTGTGTGATCCGTGGTCATGCCACTACACTCCAGCCTGGGCAACAGAGTGAGATCCCGACTCCAAAAAAAAAAGGTGATACTAAGCAGATTTTGTGTACCTGATCCCTGAACTGGTATGGTTCCCTGGGTGGTAGAGGTGGACCCAAGTGGTTTGCCCACAGTTGCCCACTGTTAATCCTCTTTTATATGTCTTTCCTGGGATGTATAAATACAGGGATTATCTCTCTGTATAACTGTGACCAAATGATTAAAATTCACTTTGAAAATAATTTATTTTCAGTTCATAACTCTTTCTTTTGGAAGAAGTAGGGTCTCACTAAGATGCCCAGGCGGAGGCAGTAGCACAATCATAGCTCATTGCAGTCTCAAATCCTTGGGCTCAAATGATCCTCCTACCTCAGCCTCCTGAGTAGCAGAAACTACAGGAGCACACCTCCCTTCCCTGAAATTTTTTTGTAGTTTTTGTAGAGATAAGGTCTGGCTATGTTGCTCAAGCTGGTCTCAAACTCCTTAGTTTAAGAGATCCTCTCAGCCGGGCTGAGCCTGTAATCCCGCGCCTTTGGGAGGCTGAGGTGAGTGGATTGCCTGAGCCCGCGGGTTCGAGACCCGCCTGGACAGCGAGACCTCATCTCTACAATAAATCAAAAAATCAGCCGGGTGTGGTAGCGCACACCTGTAGTTCTGGCTACTTGGAAGGCTGAGGCAGAAGGATCGCCGGAGCCCAGCAGGTCGAGGCTGCGGTGGCCGGAAGCGGCCACTACACTCCAGTCTGGGCGACAGAGTGAGACTCCAACTCAAAAAAAATTAAATAAATAAAAAAATAAAAGAGATCCTCTCACCTTGGCCTCCCAATGTGCTGGGTTTATAGGCATGAGCCACTGCACCTAGCCCCCTAACTCATTATTTTTTTATTAACTGATATTCCATTTCTTTAACCAATCCCCTGGTGATGGACACATATTATTTCCACATAATTCTACAATGAATATCCTTGAATATAATTCCTTTGCATAAGTAAAAGCTGTACTATATTCCTAGTCGTGAAATTGTCAGATCAAAGGATATGTGAATTTTTTTTTTTTTTTGAGTTGGAGTCTCACTCAGTTGCCCAGACTGGAGTGCAGTGGCCGCTCCTGGCCACCGCAGCCTCGACCTGCTGCGCTCCGGCGATCCTTCCGCCTCAGCCTTCCAAGTAGCCGGAATTACAGGCATGTGCTTCCATGCCTGGCTGATTTTTTGATTTATTGTAGAGATGAGGTCTCGCTCCCCAGGCGGGTCTCGAACCCGCGGGCTCAGGCAATCCACTCATCTCAGCCTCCCAAAGGCGCGGGATTACAGGCTGAGCCACCAAGCCCGGCGGAAATGTGAATTTTAAAGTTTGTTAATTTTAAAGATTGTACTTAATTGCCCTTCAAAAGTGTTCTATGTACATCCCACCAAAAGTGTACAGAAATATACCTTTGGCCTGACACTACCTCATCCCCACAATCCATACACCGATTCCATTTTTCCAGGCAGCTTTTTGGTCAGTAATTCTGGTTATTGGGCAGAAAAGAAGAACAGTGGATACAGGATATGCCTATACCCTTCAGAACAAAGCTGTATCTTCTCCATCATAACAAATAGACATGATCATGGTTAATATCCACCTACTCAATTCTGGGCTATGGGCAACAGCAAGTTTCCGGCCTGGTACAGTGGCTCATGCCTATAATCCCAGCACTTTGGGAGGCTGAGGTGAGAGGATTGCCTGAGCCCATGGGTTCGAGACCAGTTTGGGCAACTTGGCAAGACCTCATTCTCTACAATAAATCAAAAAATTAGCCAGATGTGGTGGCGCATGTCTGTAGTTCCAGCTACTTAGAAGGCTGAGGAGGAAGGCTCACCTTAGCCCAGCAGGTCAAGGCTGCAGTGGCCGTGAGTATGCCACTGCACTCCAGCCTGGGTGACAGAGTGAGACTCAGACTCAAAAAAGCAGGTTCTCAGATCACAAATCTCTGCAAGAATTCCCAGAATGCTGTGACCCTACCAAAGCACAGATGGGTCTTATGGTGCTTGATGGTAAGTTTTATTTATTTATTTATTTATAAATAAGTTTTCTAAACAAAGTTTATTAGAGAAAGAAGAGAGAAAAGGCAGGGTGACATGCCAGAGTTGGCATGGGTGAAAGAAACTGATGATGGTAAATTTTAAAGCTGACATGGAATGGAGGTATGTGAGGGTAAAACATGAGAGCCTTGGTGATCATTGGGAGGACCTACACTTCTACTCTGTTGGAAAACTACTGAAGAATTTCCATCTCAAGAAAATATATATATATTTTTGGAAGGGGATGACAGAGCCTCGCTCTGTCACTCAGGCTGGAGTAGAGGCAAGATTATAGCTGACTACAGTCTCGAATTCTTGTACTCAGGAGGTTGCCTGACCAGCTTCCCAGTAGCTAGTACTACAAGTGCAAGCCACCACTCCTGGCTTGAGGGATTTTTTTTTTTCTTTTTTGAGTTGGGGTCTCACTCTGTCACCCAGGCTGGAGAGCAGTGGTGGCATGATCACAGCTCATCACAGCTTCAACTCCTGGGCTTAGGTGATCCTTCCATTTCAACCTCCCAAGCAGCTGGGATTGTAGGCGTGTGCCTATACTCCTGGCTAATTTTTGATTTTTCATAGAGACAAGGTCTTGCTATGTTGTCTAGGCTGGTCTCAAACTCCTGGGCTCAAGCTATCTTCTTGCTGTGACCTCCCAGAATGTGGGATTGCAGGCGTGAGCCACAAAGTCCGGCCGAGAAAGATCTTTAAAGGGGGGAAATATAAACAAATTATTTTTCTCTCTTTATTCTTCTCTCCTTGATATGAAGAAGTTTTGTGAGAACCTGTGTTGTGACTTAGGATCTTTATTATTTATTTTAAGATGTGGGGTACAATTCAGTTTTGGTATACAACTGTTCATTATGCAGGTACCCTTGTTGATGCTTTTTTTTCTTTGAGTCAGAGTCTCACTGTGTCACCCAGGCTCAAGTGCTGTGGCATGCTCATGGTTACCACAGCCTTGACCTGCTGGGCTCAGGCGATCCTTCTGCTCCAGCCTTCCAAGTAGCTAGAAAAAAGCTAGGTGTCTGCCGTCATGCCCAGCTAATTTTTTGACTTATTGTAGAGACAAGGTCTCACCATATTGCCCAGGCTGATCTCGAATCTGTAAGCTCAGGCAATCCTTTCACCTCTGCCTCCCAAAGTACTGGAATAGTACTGGGATTACAGGCATGAGCCACTGCGCCTGGCTGACTTACGATCTTTAAGATGGAGAGCATCCCTCCAATGATGAAGAGAGACACAAGATGGAAATAAGCATATTATTACTTACAGGCCCCGGAGGAGGGCACATGACATACTTGCAGGTCACACACATGGAGGTCAGAGCATACAGGTAGGAAATGAAGAGAGAAACCCAGGGGATTAGCGTCCTTATTGGTTTCAGAACATTATCCAAACAGGTTTCCCGGGGAAAGCTTTACTTGGTGGATTTAGAGCCAGGATCATTTTTCAGATCTGGTGTTCATGTCGTATAGGCTCAGCTGTAGCTAGATCTGTTCCATTAGGAGATTGAGACATCGTCTGATGGATAATTTCACCACTGTTCTGTTTGAAGAAGCAAGGCCCTGGTTTTGAGTTATTAGTGGAACCACTTAGACTCTGGGCTGAATCATTCCTTTAGGTGTCATTAATCTATGTTTTGTTCTCCTTGATTTCTCTTTCCTGCACTCTGAGCAAGTAGTTGGGCTCTTTATATATCTTTGTCTTATGTCTTTTTTTGTAGGACTTGAAGAAAAAACTTCAAAATGGCTCTTCCTGTCTTTTGTGAAGAGATTTTATAAGGAATCCAGGAAAAGGAAGGAAGGAAAACGAACTCTGGCCTAGAGGAGGTATGTGGAATAGATCCCAAACTTGGTGTGCCTCAAGTTAGAGCCAGGCAGGCTGGTCTCCAACACAGGAATCCTCACCTCTGCAGGGATTTCTGCTTCCCTGCCCCATTTTGCAGGTTGGCCAGATGTGACAGGAGCCATGTGGCTTGGAAATGAGGACGTGACTGTGACTGATGGAGTGGAGATGTCCTGGGAATTTGAAGTCTTCCAGTATTTTCCAGATGCCCCGGAATCCTCAGATTTCTGTACAGAAGGTGCTATGGTTTGAGTGCTTGAAAACTCACGTGAAACTTAATCCCCAACGTGGTGGTGTTAAGAGGTGGGGCCTTTAAGAGGTAATTGGATCATGAGAGCTCTGCCCTCATGAATGGATTAATCCATTCACAGGCTAATGGATTATCATGAGAGGGGAAGTAGCAGCTGCAAAAGAAGAGAGCCTGCTGGTAGTATGTGTCTGTAGTCCCAGTTACTTGGGAGGCTGAGGTGGGTGATTGGCTTGGGCCCAGCAGTTCAAGTCCACCCTAGGCAACATAGAGAGATACACCTCCAAAACACATGTAAAGAAAAGAAAAAAAAAAGACCGACCTCAGCTAGCACATTAGCCTGGTTGTGATGCCCTGCACCTCCTTAGGCTTCTAGAGAGACCCCACCAGCAAGAAGGTTCTCATCAGATGCAGCCCCTCAATCTTGGATTTTTCAGTCTCCCTAACTGGATAAATGACCCACTTTCAAGCATTCTGTTATAAGTAACAGAAGGAACCAGGAACAAAAGTTTTCACACCTGTAATCCCAGCATTTTAGGAGGCTGAGGCTTGATGATTGCTTGAGCCCAAGAGTTCAAGACCAGCCTGGGCAACATAGCAAGACCTAGCCTCCGTGAAAAAAAGTCAAAAGATTAACTGGGTGTAGCGGCGCGTGCCTGTAGTCTCAGCTACTTGGGAGGTTGAGTTGGAAAGATCTCCTGAGCCCAGGAGGTCGAGGCTGCAGTGGCTGTGATCATGCTCTTGTACTTCGGTCAGGGTGAGACTCCAACAACAACAAAAAATAGTGACCGAGAATGAATTTCTTGCCAGCCTGGTAGGATGAGGACTCAATACAAATTAGATTTATTTAGAGAAAATAAAATATTGCAATACTTTTGCATAACTTTAGCAAGAATACCGCATAAGTGATATTGTGTGCTTCTGACTGCATCGCATGCTTGGTATGTTTGTTTACACAGGGATTTAGCCATGTGCCCTTGAACAAGATACTTAAACTCTATGACCAGTATTCTCATTTTTTTTTTTCTGAATTGGAGTCTCACTGTCACCCAGGCTGGAGTGCAGTGGCACACTGCTCATGGCCACGCAGCCTCAACCTGCTGGACTCAGGCCATCCTTCCACCTCAGCCTTCCAAGTAGCTGGAACTACAGGCATTCGCCACCATGCCCAACTAATTTTTCTATTTATTGTAGAGATGAGGTCTCCCCAAGTTGCCCAGGCTGGTCTTGAACCTGTGGGTTCAGGCAATTTTCTTACCTTGGCCTCCCAAAGTGGTTGTAAAATGACCATTTTTATTTGATTTTTTTGAAATATTGAAGAAATATTTAATATTTTGAAGACGTGCAGGCAGATTTTCCCTTATCTGTATAAAGACCTGATAGGATCTATCAGAGAGAACAATTGTACACCTCCTCCCTTCCCCACCATCCCCATCCCAAAGGTCTTTCAATGCTCTCTAAAGCTCTCTTATCTGTCCAGACATACCAAAGAAGAAAAGAATGACCTGTGATCCCTTCCTTGAGTTTACATTAACTGAGCTCTTGCTGGGCTTGGTGGCTCAGCCTGTAATCCCGCATCTTTGGGAGGCTGAGGTGAGTAGATTGCCTGAGCCCGCGGGTTTGAGACCCGCCTGGGCAGCGAGACCTCAACTCTACAATAAATCTAAAAATCAGCCAGGCGTGGTAGCGCATGCCTGTAGTTCCGGCTACTGGGAAGGCTGAGGCGGAAGGATCTCAGGAGCCCAGCAGGTCGAGGCTGCGGTGGCCGGAAGCGGCCACTGCACTCCAGTCTGGATGACAGAGTGAGACTCCAACTCAAAAACAACAACAACAACAACAACAACAAAAACTGAGCTCTTATCATTGGAAGAAACACTGAAGTCCCTCAACAAACCTGGATAGATTTTTGTCACAAACAATTCTCTGCTCTGTATGCCCAGCGGACTTTGTCCCAGGTCACTGTATGGTCAAGCCCACTGAATTTTCCTAGAACTCATTTACTATCCCTTTAAAATCATGCACATTTTTCTACCTTCCCACCTCCTCTAAAATAAGGGTACATGCATATCAGGGCCTCATTGAAATACTGAGTAACCACTTGCAATTCTCCCGTGTGTATTAATAAATGTGTCTTTTCTCCAATTAATTTGCCTTTTGTGAATTGATTTTTCAGAGAACCTACTGAGGGCAAAGGGGAAATTTTCACTTTTCCCTTACATTTTCTTTTTCTTTCTTTCTCCTCCCTCCCTCTCTCCTCCTCTTCCTCCTCATTCTCTGTCTCTCTCTTTCTATCATCAGGGTCTTACTCTGTAGCCCAGGCTGGAGAGCAGTGACACAAACCCAGCTCACTTTAGCCTCAACTCCCTGGGCTCAAGTGATTCTTCAGCCTCAGCCATCCAAGTAGCTGGAACTACAGACACACACCATCATGCCAGGCTAATTTTTATATTTTTTGTAGCGAAGAGGGCTCTCTATGTTGTCTAGGCTGGTCTCGAACTCCTGAGTTCAGGCACTCCTCCTGTCTCAGCCTCCCAGAGTGCTGGGATTACAGGCGTGAGCCACTGCATCCAGCCCATGTATTGTCTAAACCCACATATGAGGAGGGACCCCAAAAAAACTGAAATTATTTTTTGGAGGGCAGGACCCTTGTAGTACAGGCTTCCCTCACTAGGTAAGTGGTTTTTTGTTTTGAGTCAGAGCCTCACTCTGTCATCCAGGCTGGAGTGCAGGGGCACACTCACAGCCACTGCAGCCTCACCTGCTGGGCTCGGGATCCTTCCTCCTCAGACTCCCAAAGTGGTGGGATTACAGGCGTGAGCCACCTGCAGGGCATAGGTCAGTGTTTTAGGAACCCATCAATACCCAGTGCACTAGCTAGCGTTGTTGTGAGAGGCTGCGATCAGCTTCAGTGAATTTTTTTTTTTTTTTGAGTTGGAGTCTCACTTTGTCACCAAGACTGGAGTGCGGTGGCCGCTCCCAGCCACCGCAGCGTCACCTGCTGGGCTCCGGCGATCCTTCCGCCTCAGCCTTCCAAGTAGCTGGAACTACAGGCACACACTACTATGCCTGGCTCATTTTGATTTATTGTAGAGATGAGGTCTCGCCAAATTGCCCAGGCGGGTCTCGAACCCGTGGGTTCAGGCAATCCACTCACCTCGGGCTCCCAAAGGCGCGGGATTACAGGCTGAGCCACCGAGCCCGGCTTTTCAGTGAATTTTTTTTTTTGGAGACTCTTTCATTGCATTTGCCCATTTCATGATGGGTAACTTCCTTCACCCTATTCACCTGATCTTACCCTGAGCGACTATTTTTGTTTCCCTGATGAAAAAAGTCCTCTGCCATTGCTTGTTAAACTGGTGTCACCATGTGGCTCTTTGAGCTATGGATACCTTGTTTTCTTAGCTTTGGCCCCCTCCCCTACCTTGTTGAGGTGAATCGCCTCTTTGTCTCTAATTTGCATTCTAAATAAACTTTGTTTGAACATTTTTTTTAAAAGTTCTCAAGGGAAACTTTTTTTTTTTTTTTTTGAGTTGGAGTCTCACTCTGTCGCCCAGACTGGAGTGCAGTGGCTGCTCCCAGCCATCACAGCCTCAACCTGCTGGGCTCCGGCAATCCTTCCGCCTCAGCCTTCCTAGTAGCTGGAATTACAGGCATGTGCTACCACGCCCGGCTGATTTTTTGATTTATTGTAGACATGAGGTCTTGCCAAGTTGCCCAGGCAGGTCTCGAACCCGCGGGCTCAGGCAATCCACTCACCTCAGCCTCCCAAAGATGCGGGATTACAGACTGAGCCATCGAGCCCGGATAGGAAACATTTTTTCAATGTGGCACAGGTGAAACAAAAATGGTGGAATCACTAAAAGGCATCAAAATTGATGAGTTCAAAAACTGTTTTGAGCAGTGGAAAAAGAATCTTGATGGTGTATTGCATCAAATGGAGAGTACTTTGAAGGTAACTGAAGCTTAAACATGTAAGAATAAATACATAAATTCTGGGTTTTTAAAAAAATTACCCTCATATGTAGTCATTTAATGTTGATTTGAATTGTTTAAGTTGCAAAACATTATAAAGCTGCCATAAGCAATGGCTGCAAATGCCATATTTCTTTGTTTGTTTATTTTTGAGTTGGAGTCTCACTTTTCACCCAGGTGGAGTGCAGTGGCACACTCACGGCCACCGCAGCATCACCTGCTGAACTCAGGTGATCCTTCCACTTCAGCTTTCAAAGTAGCTGGAACTACTGGTGCCACACCACATCCGGCTAATTTTTTTTTTTTGCGTTGGAGTCTCACTCTGTTGCCCAGGCTGGAGTGCAGCGACATGCTAAAGGGCACCACAGCCTCAACCTACTGGGCTCAGGCAATCCTTCCGCCTCAGCCTTCCAAACCAGCTAATTTTTTTAAATTTTTTTTTTTAGTTGGAGTCTCACTCTGTCGCCCAGACTGGAGTGCAGTGGCCACTCCCGGCCACCGCAGCCTCGACCTGCTGGGCTCCGGCGATCCTTCTGCTTCATCCTTCCAAGTAGCCGGAATTACAGGCGCTCGCTACCATGCCCGGCCGATTTTTTGATTTATTGTAGAGATGAGGTCTCGCTGCCCAGGCGGGTCTCGAACCCGCAGGCTCAGGCAATCCACTCACCTCAGCCTCCCAAAGGCGTGGGATTACAGGCTGAGCAACCGAGCCCGGCTAATTTTTTAATTTATTGTAGAGACAAGGTCTCACCAAGTTGCCCAGACTGGTCTTGAACCCCTAGGCTCAGGAAATCCTCTTGCCTCTGCCTCCCAAATTGGTGAAATTATAGGCATGAGTCATTGTGTCCAGCCTGCAAATGTTTTATTAATTCTTGGTGCCTCCCAAACATCATTTGAAACATAAAGAGAAGAAGATGAATACCTGGTACTGCAAGTGATAATTCCTGCTATCTGGAAGGAAGGATCTGAGAGGTGACTAATTTGTCTTGTGGAGTATCCAAACTTACTATTGCTTCTCAAATCCTCCTGTGCTTGGAAGCAGTGAGTCTCTGATTTGGGCAATGACATAACCCACAGAATAACCTACAAACTTCACCTTATTGAAATTTAACCTCCTTTGTTTTTGTTTTTTTGTTTTTTTGAGTTGGAGTCTCACTCTGTCACCCAGACTGGAGTGCAGAGGCCGCTTCCGGCTACCGCAGCCTTGACCTGCTGGGCTCTGGCGATACTTCCGCCTCAGCCTTCCAGGTAGCTAGAACTACAGGCGCGCGCTACCACACCTGGCTAATTTTTTGATTTATTGTAGAGTTGAGGTCTCACCAAGTTGCCCAGGTGGGTCTCGAACCCGCGGGCTCAGGCAATCCACTCACTTCTGCCT
>NW_007249963.1:541943-546531 GCF_000164805.1 Carlito syrichta | reverse complement strand
TTACGAGACAAGGTCCTTTGTAAATGGAAATGTTACATCATATATATATGTTCTATATATGATGAAATATATATATATATATTTATTTTTTTTTTTATTTTTTTTTTTACGAGACAAGGTCCTAGCCGGGCTCGGTGGCTCAGCCTGTAATCCCATGCCTTTGGGAGGCTGAGGTGAGTGGATTGCCTGAGCCCGCGGGTTCGAGTGCCTGGGCAACTTAGTGAGACCTCATCTCTACAATAAATCAAAAACTATGTAGTTCCGGCTACTTGGAAGGCTGAGGCGGAAGGATCGCTGGAGTCCAGCAGGTCGAGGCTGCAGTGACCGGGAGTGGCCACTGCACTCCAGCCTGGGCGACAGTGAGACTCCAACTAAAAAAAAGATATTTTCCAGCAGATGGCAGTAAATCGTCTGGAAGAAAGGGGGCCTTTACAAAATTCTCTCACAGGTGTTATGTGAGCTAGCAGCTGTGCTGAATCATTCTTCTCCCTAGATATGACCTCTTGTAAACATTTGAAGTTGTCCTTCTAGAACACATACTCACAAACATAAATATATGTAAACATATGAATAGAAGAAATTTTATAATTTTAAGACTTTTTTTTTTTTGACTTGGGGTCTCACTCTGTAGCCCAGGCTGGAGTGCAGTGGCATGCTCATGACCACCTCAACCTCAACCTGCTGGGCTCAGGTGATCCTTCCGCCTCAGCCTTCCAAGCAGCTGGAAGTGCAGGAACATGATCACAGCTCCTGGGCTCAGGTGATCCTCCTGCATCAGCCTCCTGAGAAGCTAGGACTACAGGCACATGCCACCACAATAAGCTAATTTTTGCAACACTTGAGCTCAAGCAATCCTCTCGTCTCTGCCTCCCAAAGTGCTGGGATTACAAGGGTGAGCCACCGCACCCAGCAAAACTCCTTTTATGTTAATGGTAGCACATTATATTTTCTGTCTTGCCTTTCTCACTTAAAATAGCTTAAAGATCTTTCAGTGTCAATGCATATATGTAACTCTGGAGCTAGTTCAATCTGTTTCATCTTTGTCAGCAAGCAAATGGATCTAAATGATGAATTGTTTTTCAGCTAGGAAGGATCCCCAGGTTGCAAGTCACATAACCCGAGCATGTCTGGATGTACCAAGTGTGCTGGTATAGTGATTGCTCAGAATGCCAGAATGAAAAAGCCAACCACAGGTGGAAACTGAGTACTTGGACCAAGGCACCGGCATGGAATTAAGAAGCAAGGGAATGCAAAAATTAGCTGGTTTGGTGGCATGTGCCTGTAGTCCTAGCTACTCAGGAAGCTGAAGTGGGAAGATCACCTGAGCCCAGGAGCCATGATCCTGTCCCTGCACTCCAGCCCAGGTGACAGAGTAGGACCCTGTCAAAAAGAAAAAAGAAAAAGAAAGAAAGAGAAAGAAAGAAGGAGAAAGAAAGCAGCAAGGCCTGGGCACGGTGGCTCACACCTGTAATCCCAGCACTTTGGGAGGTCGAGGCAAGATGATTGCCTGAGTCCAGGGGTTTGAGACCAGCCTGGGCCACATGGCGGGACCTCATCTCTACAATAATAATTTTTTATTTTAATTTTAATTTTTTATTTTTTTTTGAGTTGGAGTCTCACTCTGTCACCCAGGCTGGAGTGCAGTGGCACGCTCACAGCCACCCCAGTGTCAACCTGCTGGACTCCAGTGATCCTTCCACCTCAGCCTTCCAAGTAGCTGGAACTACAGGCACATGCTACACACCCGGCTAGTTTTTGATTTATTGTAGAGATGAGGTCTCGCCAAGTTGCCCAGGCTGGTCTCGAACCCGCGGGCGCAGGCAATCCACTCACCTCAGCCTCCCAAAGGCGCGGGATTACAGGCTGAGCCACCAAGCCCGGCTTACAATAATAATTTTAAAAAATTAGCTAGGCATTGTGGTGTGCACCTGTGGTTCCAGTTACTTGGCAGACTGAGGCAGAAGGATCACCTGAGCCCAGCAGGTCAAGGTTGTGGTGGCCATGAATGCGCCACTACAATGCAGCCTGGGTGACAGAGTGAGATTCCTACTCAAAAGAAAGAGAGAGAGAGGGAGAGAGAGAGACTGCGGTGGCCATGAGCATGCCACGACACTCCAGCCTAGACGACAGAGTGAGACCCCCCCAAAAAAACCCCAAAGACCCAACATCACCTCATTGGGTGACCCGATCAGATCACGCCCTATCTCATCTTCATATCTCCCCCATTGTTTCCCTCACCAGTGACAACTGCCCCAGACCCCAGCTCAGGGATACAGATTTGAGCATTGCCTCCTGGGACCTTGCCAGTCAATTTGCAACAAAGCTTTTTCTTTTCTGAAAAAGCCGATGCTGTGGTATTGGCTTCTATGTGCATCAGGAAGCAAGCCCATTGCTTGGTAACATATTGATGTATCTCACATTTTAATTTGAGGCATAATATTCCACACTAGGAATGGACTCTAGATTATTGAAACATTCCTGTATTGGTGAGTATTGAATTTATTTCCACTTTTTTGCAATGTCCATCCTTATACATATCTTCTCTGGCACACGTGTGAGGATTTCTGTGGGAGAGATGCTGAGAAGTGGCAGTGCATATATGCAACTCGGTGCGGTGGCTCACCCCTATAATCCCAGCACTTTGGGAGGCTGAGGTGAGAGGATTGCCTGAGCCCTAGGGTATGCACAATTTTAGTTTTGATACAGCACCGCCAAACTGCTTCCAAAACTGCTTTTCCAATGTACACTTTTATGAGCAAAGCATAAATACACTTCTTGTCAACACATCATGATCTTAATTTAAATTTTTTTTTCAGTTGGAGTCTTACTCTTGTTGCCCAAGCTGGAGTGCAGTAGTACCCTCATGGCCACTGCAGCCTCGACCTGCTGGGCTTAGGCAATCCTTCCGCCTCAGTCTTTCAAGTAGCTGGAGCTACAGATGCACACCACCATGCCCAGCTAGTTTTTTTGTGATTTATTGTAGAGATGAGGTCTTACCAAGTTGCCCAGGCTAGTCTCGAACCCCTGGGGCTCAGGGAATTCTCTCGCCTTGGCCTCCCAAAGTGCTGGGATTACAGGCTGAGCTATCACACCCGGCCAATTAAAACATTTGACTTGGCTGGGCATGGTGGCTCACACCTGTAATCCATGTGCTTTGGGAGGCCAAGGTGGGAGGATCACTCGAGGTCAGGAGTTCATGACCAGACTGGGCAACAAAGTGAGACCCTACTACGTGATTGACTCTAATTCTTTCTTTGGGTCTTCATTCTCTTATGGGAGCTCCTGTGTCACGTAAGATTTGTAATAAGTAAATTTGTACACTTTCCTCCTGTCAATGTCCAACTTAATTCTCCAGCCCAGCATAAAAGAGGATGGAGGTGGAGCTTTGCCATCCAATCATACCTCCAGTGTCTCTTTATTTATATGTTTTTGAATGCACTTTCAGAGAAATTTTGTGCACATACATGGGCCAGTTGTTTAAACAAAATTTAGTCCTGTGTATGTTCACTTATTTAAAATTTTTTTTTTTTTGAGTTGGAGTCTCACTCTGTCGCCCAGACTGGAGTGCAGTGGCCGCTCCCGGCCACCGCAGCCTCAACCTGCTGGGCTCTGGCGATCCTTCCACCTCAGCCGTCCAGGTAGCTGGAACTACAGGCGCGCGCTACCACGCCCGGCTCATTTTGATTTATTGTAGAGATGAGGTCTCGCCAAGTTGCCCAGGCAGGTCTCGAACCCGCGGGCTCAGGCAATCCACTCACCTCCCAAAGGCGTGGGATTACAGGCTGAGCCACCGAGCCTGGCTATTTTTTAAGTTAAAAAAAATTTTTTTGTGTTGGAGTCTCACTTCATTGCCCAGGCTGGAGTGCAGTGGTACGTTCACTGCCACCACAGCCTTGACCGGCTGGGCTTAGGTGATCCTTCCACCCCAGTCTTCAAACAGTTGGAACTACAGATGCTCGCCACCATGCCTGGCTAGTTTTTGTGATTTATTGTAGAGAGGAGGTCTCACCAAGTTGCCCAGTCTGATCTTGAACCTGCGGGTCCAGGCAATTCACTTGCCTCGGCCTTCCAAAGTGCTGGGACTATAGGCTGAGCCACCGAGCCTGGCCTGTGTATGTCCACTTATATAAAATCATAAACATGAGTGTAAGTATATTTTCTTTTTTGGGGGGTGAGGTTGGAGACTCACTCTTTGTCGCCCAGGTTGGAGTGCAGTGGCATGTTCACAGCCATCATAGCCTTGACCTGCTGGACTCAGGCAATCCTTCCACCCCCACCTTCCATGTAGCTGGAACTTACAGGCATGCACCACTTTGCCTAGCTAATTTTTTCGATTTATTGTAGAGATGAGGTTTGTCTTAAAACCATGGCCTCACACAATCCTCTCACCTCTGCCTCCCAAATTGCTGGGATTATAGGCGTGAACCACTGGGTCCGGCCTCTAAGTATATTTTCTCTAGGAGAGTTGTCACGATGAGATTTGGATATTATACATTTATTCAGGAAAGATGAGATGTACATTAAAAACAATAATATCAGCCGGGCTCGGTGGCTCAGCCTGTAATCTCGCACCTTTGGGAGGCTGAGG
>NW_007249963.1:540042-541923 GCF_000164805.1 Carlito syrichta | reverse complement strand
GAGGCTGCGGTGGCCGGGAGCGGCCACTGCACTCCAGTCTGGGTGATAGAGTGAGACTCTGACTCAAAAAACAAAACAAAACAAAACAAAACAATAATATCAAACTGGGCATGGTGGCTCACCCCTATAATCCCAGCACTTTGGGAGGCTGAGGGGTGAGAGGATTGCCTGAGCCCACAGGTTCGAGACCAGCCTGGGCAACTTGGTGAGATCTCATCTCTACAATAAATCAAAAAATTAGCCAGGCATGGTGGCACATGACTGTAGTTCCAGTTACTTGGAAGGCTGAGGTGGAAGGATCGCCTGAGCCCGGTAGGTCAGGGCTGTGGTGGCCTTCAGCATGCTACTGCACTCCAG
This sequence comes from Carlito syrichta, assembly GCF_000164805.1. NCBI lineage: Eukaryota > Metazoa > Chordata > Mammalia > Primates > Tarsiidae > Carlito > Carlito syrichta. Next base: position 541,566 of record NW_007249963.1, on the reverse strand, counting down.
CCTGGGTGACAGAATGAGACTCCAACTCAAAACAAACAAACAAACCCAAACAATAATATCTGAGGAATACTTATGACGCTTTTTCTTACACTGCTGCAGTATTGGGCTAAGTCATTTATATCTATCGTGTCCTATTTACCACCCTGTTGGGTAAGTTCTATTTCACAGATAAGAAAACTGAGGCTTGGAGAGGTGAAGTGACTTATTTAAGGTTCTCTAGCTACTAAGTAAAAAAGTTGGGATTAGAACAAAGCTTTTTGGGGCTGAAATCTGAGCCTTAACCACTGCCCTCTACTGCCTCCACAAGGTTACTGGCTGTAATGCACCCAATATAGAGAACTACTACTGGGCGTGCTAAGACCCAGCGTACTAAATCCTTAATACTTGTACGTGTCTACTTAGTACTAGTACCGTGTGTACTAAGGTTGCAGTATAGGTAGAGCCTGAACTCTCAGTTGCTTCATACAAGGTGATGGCTTCCCCTCTTTTTTTTATTTTTTGAGTTGGAGGCTCACTCTGTTGTATATTAGTCTGGAGTGCACTGGCATGCTAATGGCCACCCCAGCGTCGACCTGCTGGGCTCCGGGTACCCTTCCACCTCAGTTTTTCAAGTAGCAGGAACTACAGGTGCGTGCTACCAGGCCCGGCTATTTTTTGTTTTATTGTAGAGAAGAGGTCTCACCACGTTGCCCGGGCTGGTCTGGAACCTGTGGGCTCAGGTAATCCACTCGCCTCAGCCACCCAAAGTGCTGGGATTACAGGTTGAGCCACCGAGCCCAGCCTAATTTGATTTTCAAAAGTGTTCATGGTTACATTCACTTGCGTGTTATGACTTGGGTGCAATGTCAGAAAATTAAATAGCGGTGATTCAGGGTCAGTGACACAAGTTCAGGAGCAAGATGTCAAGACACAACGTTGTATATTTGTAAGTTTTGCCATGGAGTCTCTGTAGGTGGAGCATAGAGGCACATTCAGGTGAGTCTGGAATGGTCTTAAGGAAAATCAGCGGCAAGCTGTGTCTAATGGGAAATCCATGCTCGAACAATGAAATATTAGTCTATGCTTATTATTCTATGTCATTTAGTGGCCCGTTAGCAGTTTAAGTGATACAGGTGGATCAGACTCTGCCCAAGGGGCCACTGGGAAATGCTCTACTGATTCAGGCCCTTGGCAGAGCTTACAGCTTTCCCCCCCAAAATGTCTTATTATGAGAAATTTCAAACATACCGCGAAGTCGAGAGAATTTTTCAGCAAACACCCACACGCCCACCATCTAGATTCCCCTGCTGCCATTCTGCCCTTCTCGTCCACCACATACCTTGTCAACCCCAGCCTCTCCCCATGGGCCATCCTCCGCCTAACTAAGGTCACGGGATCAGGAAGCTTAAGGTGGCTTCCACGTGGTGACTCCCAAGGGTGCCGCTCGCACACCTTCAGCCTCGGGGTCCGGGTAACGGGGGCGTTTCCTTCCCGACCCGATTTCGCGGACCGGGGTGCGGGGTCCGGAGCGCGGCGAGGGGGCGC
>NW_007249963.1:536696-539531 GCF_000164805.1 Carlito syrichta | reverse complement strand
GGATGGACAGTGGCGACCCGGGGGGGGGAGGGGCGGCGGTTCCAGGCCAAAAAGACATCCCGGGGAGAGGGTGGAGCAGAGATGGATTTCTGGAAACCAGAAGTGGCACCTTACACCCAGCCGGGTGTTTTTTTTGTTTTTTTGTTTTTAAATGTGTAGAAGGGTATCTTTGAGTTTAGAAATTGGGAGGGGTAGGCAGGGATTTTTTTTCGTGGAATTGAAGGAAAAGGCCCGAGGGAAAATCCACATTGACTAGTTATCAGGTTTGATCATAAGGAAAGCAACAGCCTGTTTTTCTGTTCTGGCTGCATCATACTCTTCTAAAATTACACGGATTATTTAGGGGGATGGGCAGTCATGAGGGCAACATGTCCTGCTTGGCAGGAAGGGCTTCTATTTCTGCAAGACGTTGTTACATGTAAGCATGATGGAATTAGAGATTTAGAGCAGGAGGGAGGCTTGCACATGATCTCCATCAAAGCTTTGGTTTTACAGACAGGGAGGCTAAGCCGGAGGTGGGGAGTGTGGTGACCAGCCTGGTTCAGCCAGATGGGAGCAGAAACAATCATGCCCACCACTGGGATCGTGGGACCTGGGCTTGGGTGGCATAAACTCCCCCTCCTCTCCTGGAGTAGACTGGGCAGGAGGGGCTGAGGCATTCTTCAGTGAGAATGGGGGACTGCTTGGACTCCTGGCCAGCTTCTGCAAGAGAGTGTATGTAGGGATTCCTGCCTTGCTGCATCACTCCCAGTGATGCTTATTCCAAAGGCAGGTACATAGCTGGACATTTTTGTATCTTTTTTTTTTTTTTTTGAGTCAGAATCTCACTCTGTCACCCAGGCTGGAGTGAGTGCGGTGGCTCACTTCAGCCTCCACCTGCTAGGCTCAGGCGATCCTTCCGCCTCAGGCTTCCAAGTAGCTGGAGCTACAGGTATGCACCACCACGCCTGGCTAATTTTTTGATTGATTGTAGAGATAAGGTCTCAAATCTGTGGGTTTAGGCAATCCTCTTGTCTCTGCCTCCCAAAGTGCTGGGATTACAGGCATGAGCCACTGCGCCCAGCTTTGTATTTAATAAAGGAATGGTAGACTTGAGATTGTGACTGGTAGGGCTGTTTTTAATAAAAAAACACTACAATAAAATTCAGTGGTGGTTCATGCCTGCAGTTACAGCACTTTGGGAGGTTAAGGCTGGAGGATTGCTTAAGCCCAGGAGTTTGAGAGCAGCCTGAGCAACATACCAAGATCTCATCTCAATTATAAGCATAAAAAAATTTAGAGTAACTGTGTGAAGATATGAAATAACTTGATTAGCACTGATTCAACTGGTATCTTCTTTCTTCCGTCGGTCCATTTTTTTGAGGTTACTATTTCTTTCTTTCTGTCTTTTTTTTGAGTTGGAGTCTCACTCTTGTCTCCCAGGCTGGAGTGCAGTGGTATGCTTATGGCCACCACAGCCTCCAGCTCAGGCGATCCTTCCACCTCAGTCTTCCAAGTAGCTGGAACTACAGATGCATACCACCATGCCTGTGATTTGTTGTAGAGATGAGGTCTCAGCAAGTTGCCTAGGCTGGTCTCAAACTCAGGCAATCCTCTTGCCTCAGCCTCCCAAAGTGCTGGGATTACAGGCTAAACCACTGCAGCCGGCCTACTTATTTCACTGGTGAGGACGTAGGACTTGCTCAGGCTGACACTGTCTCACCATGGGTCTCTTGACAGGTACGCTGCTTTTCTCCCTACTCTCTGGGCTGTGGGACGCACTTCCTCTTATTTTACTAATGGGAAGGCTCCTGAGTTTGGTATCCTGAAAATAGAAATAAACACCTTCATTCTTTTTAAAATAAAAGTGTATTAGAGAGTAGCATCCGTGTTCTTCTACAGCGCTTGGAAGCACTTGGTATCTTTTCTCAGCCCTAGTATCACTGCTTTCATGTTAAGGATTCACGTTGCTAGCTAGGCTGCTGGGGGAAATAACGTTTTTCCTCTTTTGGTGTCAGCTGTAGTTTCACAGTGGCTTGTGAAAGACAGAGAACTAACTCGGAACAGGGCCCAGCTTACATGGGCTTTCATTTCCAAGAGTGGCAAAGAAAGGTTTGTGGCCAAGGTCATGGTTGACTTTGTGGAGAGTCCCCCAATTTTGCACTGTTATCGCCAAACATCTTTCTTACTCTTAGTAATCTGGTAAATATGAGTTAGTACTTCTGTTCTCTAAGCCTTGTTCAAGCGAGAGTTTTGTAGGGTTGTGGCCACAGCTTCTGACTTCCATCTGTGTTGAAATTTTTTTTTTTTTTTTTTTTTTTTGAGTAGGAGTCTCACCTGCTGGGCTCAGGTGATCCTTCTGCTTCAGCCTTCCAAGTAGCTGGAACCATAGGCGCGTGCTGTCATGCCTGGCTAATTTTTTTTTTTGGTTGGAAAATATAGTTTGTTTAAAAAGTAAATTAGAGAAAGAGGCGATTCACCTCCCCAGGGCAAGGGGGAGGGGGTCAAAGGCAGGAAGCGTGGCGACAACCATATATCAAAGAGAATATGACCACAACAGAGTCTAGTAAGGCAATGGCCTAATTTTTTTTTTTTTTTTTTGTAGAGATGAGATCTCGCCAAGTTGCCCAGGCTATCTCTAATCCTTGGGCTCAGGCAATCCTCTCGTCTCCGCTTCCCAAGTGCTGGGATTACAGGTGTGAGCCCGGCTCGCTATTTTCAAAAACTTATGGTAGGCCTTGGTGACCTTGATGCTGCAGATACAGAGATTGTATTTATGGGGTCTGTGAATCCCCTACAAATAAACTATTTCTTTCTTTCTTTTTTTTTTTTTTTTTCTGAGTTGGAGTCTCACTC